>NW_021680455.1:781242-804340 GCF_001412515.2 Diachasma alloeum | reverse complement strand
TTCAATTGAAAACAGATATCATCTTTAGAGACATTTGTCATGTTTAGAGGCTCTAGCACGTCATTTCTCGACCCGCTCTTTCGTTTGACCCAAAAAAACATTCATATCTTGTCTGGCATCTCTGCGACAAACTCTGGTCATCAACTCTGGTTTTCAGTTGAAATTGGAATTGTTAATTTACCCAATAATAGGAGTGCATTGACGATTTTTTCTTAACTCGCGAAAATCTTCAAACAATTTGCTTTCCGAAAAAAATTGTCCCCTCGAAATTATTTAGTTTTGCCAATAACACAGTTTTTGGCAAGAAAATTGCAGTTTCCTCTTGAAATTATCATTTGTTGCATGGAAATTATAAGTATTTATTGGACAAAGATAAAACCGGCGCCTCATATAATTCTCTGTACAACGAATGTATTTACTCAAAAGACAAATGTCTGACGAGAACAATTACGACTACCAAAATTATCAAGTTTTAATTGAATACGACAACAGATCGCTTCAGGGGAATATATCGACGCCTTAATAATAGACAAGCCTATCTACATAGGGAACTCATAGACCTTACGTTCATCTGTTATTAAGGTGCCAATATAATTTCTACTAGAATTCAGTAGCGACGTGGTAAAACGGTTTAAGTCGACTCATCTCCCAGTTGAGTTTTTGAGGAATATTGTCAAATCCAAGAGAGATAGCGACATTTTCGTGATTACATTTATTATAGCACTCAATCGGCTCTACAAAAAAGGTTATAACAAAAATTTTGCTATCTCTCTTAGATTCCGAGATATTAATTGAAAACTGGTCAATAATCAAAATTGACTTGTACCGGTTTACCACTTCGCTACTGAATTAATTTTTTCTCTCAGTGTGAATGTTAGGACTGTTGTCACTAAATTTTTTTGTAATGATCTGAAGTTTCACGAGTTTATTTGAGTGCGACGGGGTAACGTATTCTTCTTGTTTCCAATTATTTTTATCATATCGGACTAATTGTCCGTTGCAGCCTCAATTTTTTAATTGTTTTTTCGTTAATTATATTTTATCGAAGGAAAATCGACACAATAACACAAGTCAGATTTCCTTTATGTTTTAAGTAAAAATACGACACAACATTGTGCCATTTCCATTCGTCGATCGAGCGATGTAAAAACGCTTATTTTTAAAGAGGAAGAGGAAGGGAAATTCAATTTGATACACAGTAGAGGTATCATGATTTTTCCACCCATTTTTCATCCACCAGCCATTGTCTGTAGGTCATGAATGGAGCTCGATCCGAACACAATTCGATTCTGCAGTACATTTTTCTATCTCCAAGTTTTTTATTTTCCACCGCTCACCACCGCTGGGGGGCAGAAGGCGAGTGACATTATCGTATCTAAATACATTGAGTTGAATATATAGGGAGTCGGCTGTATTCATTCATGTAACCGTACCCACGGGAGACTTTAGCAGGTGATGCAGTACTTGAATCGAATATATGTACTGGGATAAAGAAAATGAATAGCTCCCGGGCTTTTTCAAATACGTGGCTTTCTTTCAGGGAAATTGCTTCGATAGTTTCGACTTTATTGGATTTTTTATTCATCAGGCTGCGAAATTGTTTCCATTTACTGGTGTGATTTGTCAGTTGGAGATGCATCATACGTTCTTAGTTTTACTCAATTATATCATTAAATAGCTGTAGAGACTAGTTCGAAGATTAATACAATCGAAATATGAACTGAATCGAAATACATAAATCTTTCTGAGTTTTTATTTGCTTGATTTTACTTGCTCCTCGCAAGGAATCGTTTGTTCGTCATTTGTTCGTTCTGAAAACACTGCTATCACCTTGAATAATTGCAATCTTTGGCCATTTTCATTTAATTGATTGTCAGTCAATTGAAAAAAAAAGAAATTCTTGCAATTATTCAGTAGTAATACCCCAAGAGCTTTAAAATTATCAGATATTTCCATAATCAAATACTGGCAGTCAAATACTGCGCTCTGATTGGTCGAAATCCGATTGGGAAAAATAATCAAGACAATAGCAGTGTTTTCAAAATGAAAAAAACGACGAACAAACGATTCCTTACAAGGAACAAATGAAACAATCAATTTTTTCAGTGAGAGTGAGATGAAAATTTCACAACTGGATTGGATTTTTAGTGGAACATGCATATTCAAAAACAAAATGACGTAAACTTGCAATTTTCCCCTGCATTTTCCTGATTTTCTGAATTCTCACAGAATAATGGAACTGAAAAATCAAGTATTTTATTGATTTTCAGATCATCTGAACAGAAAATCAATGGAATATTTGATTTTTCAATGACAAGATTTCCTGAAATTTCAGTGGAACTTGAACACGATAAAAATTTCCGGAATTTGGGACGGAAAATTTAGAAGAAACTTTTCAACAGAGCATGTTATATCAAAAGTCGCTTGATACACTGAGAAATTCCTTTAAAAAAATCTAGTGGTGTTAACGTGAAAGTTCTAGAGATAAAATTGATAAAATTTCTGATAAAATTTGCGGGGATTTGTGCGAAAATTTCCCATCAGAACACAAAAAATTCACGAGCTACTGAATAAAATTTCCAGTGCAAGCACTTGAATTTTTGTACAGAATTTCTGTCCGAGTAGTTATTTTCATCAATCGAAGACTTTCAAATTTCACCTGGGTCCCCTCCTAAAGAGCCCGTAGGCAGGGCTCATGGCTATTGACGCCAAAGGTAATCCCTGAAGACAAACAGAAATCAAAGATTAGATTTGTTGAGAATATTCAAAAATTCTTCTTCCACCTTCTTTCAAGTTGTTGTATCGATGTTCTCAGTCATAAATAAGGTGACGTACATTCATGGCCTCGCATTCTATTCCTCGCGTGGTACGCGGCTAACGCTTTCGGACATTCGAAAAAAGTTTAAATAGTTATTTCTTCTGCAAAGTAGTATTAAAGTGTTTTTGTCCAGCCGGTGTTCATAATCGAATTAATGATGTTGTGGATTTTAATTCTCGTATGTCCTGCGATTCACGGTAAGAGTATTTCTGAATCAAATAAGGAGAACGTTAGGTTGTAATCTAATACGCAGTTGACGTGTAGATTTTCGAAAACTTTTATCAAACAACTCTTTTTATTTTTTTATCGTAATTATCTAAACTTTACGGTTTATTCTGAATTAGATTCAGAGAATATTCTGCATTCAACTCGATCCATTTACAGTGTAAGTGATTGATAATAATGAGAGTTTACTTTTAGATTACAAGACTTTAGGAATTCATCTATGATAAGTATTATCTTTATCTACGGTGCAGAACCTTTTTGACTTCAATCATATAGACGGTACTATATTTTTTTATTTAGCCACAAACCTATTGGTTGGAGAGCTACAGAAGATATTCCGAATTCAGTTTGGTCACATTTTATGGAACACCATAGATGTTTCAATACGGTTGCCTATAAAAAAATAGGAATTGTTCTCCACTAGTAAACATTATTTAGGGAAATCCTAATCGTTGTTATGAGAAACCCTTCAAACGAACAATTTCAAATCGAAAATTAGAAATCATTTGAAATTATCTAGAATTATTCGAGATCACGAAGTCGGAGAAAAAATCCAATGAAATCACATGAAAGTAGTTATTTCAAGAAATCACATTAAAAGTGCTTTAAAATCACTTTAAAAGCACTTTGGAAAATTTTTGAAATCTCGTAAAATCATAAAACATGTGAATGCCCCCTCGACTATTTGTTTAATGATTAACTCACAGTTTATGACGTCATCGAATAGCTGTAGTGGAGAGAGAACGAATGGTACGAGGTTTCGGTGGAACTCCGCAGGATTGGGGAACGGAAGAGATCAGTGATGGTGCTTGGATGTTCTGGTGGCTGTATTTCGTCGATCCACCGGAAAAACCAGAGAATTTCGACGTTTACTCACGACCGTTAATCGTTTGGTTGGATGGAGGTCCCGGTGATGGCGGCAGTGGTAATGGGAATTTCCTTCAAATCGGTCCACTGGAAATCGATGGAGTCACTCATCGTAACACAACCTGGGTGAAAGATTACCATGTTCTCTTCATTGATGCACCAGTGGGCGCGGGTTTCAGTTACGTTTCTGATGCCAGTAAATACAGAAGAGAGGACGATGATATAGCTTCTGACATCCATGTTTGTTTGAAGAAGTTCTTCCATAAACACAAAGAATTCCAGAGTGTTCCAATGTATATTGTTGGCCATTCTTACGGTGCAAAACTAGCTGTTAAACTTGCTGAGCTCTTGGTAAGCTACGTCCAGTTCTCTTCAGAATGTTGTAGCTCACAAATTATCTGATTATTTCAGATCGACAGCGCTGAATCGCTTCCTAATAATCTGAAGGGTGTGGGACTCAGCAGTCCTTTCATATCGCCAGTGGACACAGCTTTATCTCTAGGAGAATACCACCACAAATTAGTATGAGCATCATTCGGATCTAATCTTTGAATCATATCAGTGTTTATTCGAGTGTAAGTCTGGGTCAACGTTCGTTACAGGGATTTCTGGATGATGCTCAGAGACTTGTCATTGAGGATGTTGCGAGAACGTTAGAAGCCGATGTAGAAGAGGAAAATTGGATCGAAGCATTCTGGGATAACATGAATGTTAGTCAGAATCTTGTGGGTTATACGACTTTCTGGAATTTGGAAAACGTTTCTGTTAAATCTCGACCTAGATTACACAGTGAGCTTAATGAAACTCAGGTTGATGGGTTTATGAACTCTGAAGTCAAGCAGGTCCTCGGTATCGCAACGAACTACGGAGAGCGATTCCGGGATGTTTATATTTCTTTGAACAGGACGTTCATCAAATCTGCGATTTCTTCGGGTAAATATACGAATTCATGCAAGTTTTCTGTGATCTACGAATAGTCTTTTGGTGATTTTAGTGAAGAAGCTGGTAGAGAAACCTGGGGTGAAGGTTGTTGTGTTTGCGGGTCAAATGGATGGAATTGTTCCGCACATCTCCACTGAGGCGTGGGTGAATAGAATCTTCCAGAAAGATGAGGAGTGGCTTCTTGCGTCAAGAAATCCACTCTTGATTGATGGGGCCATAGAGGGATTTGAAAAACATCACAAATCGTTCAGCATGTATTGGATTTTGAGAGCGGGACATCTGGTGAGAATCTTTGCGGGTTGATTATTGCCAAGTGGACATTTGCGAGTTCTAATAATTGACTGGATTTTTCAGGTTACACGGGATAATCCGAAGGCTGTTGAAGTCATTCTGAATAGGTTGACAAACGAATAGGTTGATGAACGAATATGGCGAAAACAGTGACTTAAAAGGTAATATGGAAGTAGCATTGAAATTACGTTTCGATCGATAATCTCCAGAACTCAAGAGGAAAAATTAACTCTTCTAAAAATTTCTTAAACAGAATTTCACTTTATTTTTATATTTTGTCGCGTCGTTTTTCCTGAAGATTTTTCTTCGTGAATATATGAGAATTATTCAACCCGTTTCAAGCTGTTATTTTCAAAATTGTTCAACCTGTTCTTAGCCTTTATATATAAAACATTTCCCTCAATCAAGATCATCGAATTTTCTCAAGACGCAAGGTATTGCTTTTTTTTTGTTATGACAAATATTCAAGATGTTTCGAGTATATGTTAAATATTTTCCATAATCAGCATGTGCCATTCTATCTGTTTATCACTAATCAATCTCAAGTCGGAAAAATAGTTTATTGGTGACCATTAAGGATGTACGATACCTTTTCGGCCAAAATTCACGTTTTTTTCATTTTTCTGACAAATTATTGATCGGATTGACGCGAAATAATATACCGTTTTTGCGTTTTATCATTATTGACTGACTCACGAAGTTTCATGGTAGTTCAATCATTTTCTTGCATTTTTTCTAAAGTTTTCTGAATTTCCGAAAATTTTGAGAAAAAATGCAGGAAAATGATTGCACGATCATGAAATTTCGTGAGTTATTAAGTAATGATCAAACGTAAAAACGGTATATTTTTTCACGTCAATCCAATCAACAATTTGCCAGAAAAATTTAAAAAACGTGAATTTTGGCGAAAAGGGTGTAATATATCGTTAAATGCAGAAGCAAATTAGTAATTCACGATGAAATTACAGGAAAAAAAAAGATTTTTAAGGAGACTGACGCAAAGATAGTATATTTCGTGTCGAGTGCCAATGGGGTTTTCGGCTCGTGTGAGGCTAGTGCGCCGCGAGGAAGGCGAGGTGTGCCAATCACTGACGAGGCGTGGGCGAACGATATTTTTCCATAGTGATTTTCACTTTTACCAGTTTGGGGAAGGGTCATCACCAATCCCCGAGCTGGGAAAAGTCAGAAGCAGTACGGAAAAAGATTTTTCCATTGGGCAGAGACATTATTGTTGAATCGAGAAATTTCCATTTGTACACATTCATTATTGATAAATAACATTAGGACATTATAATTATAGGATTATGGCTTTTCTGTTATCAAATTAATCTTGTATACATGACGTATTATTCCAGTCAAGTTTCTGTGTAAATAAAATCCTTTTAAAATTATTTCTGCATTATTTTCCGGAATTTTTAACGGTATCAATTTACGATTCCTCTTGACGACAATCGCTATGTCAAAGTTTTCGGTAATTTATTCAATAATGTAATCTCCAAACTGGAGGAAATGAAAGATCAGAAAGTGCGTGCTAAAAATCATGTGTTCACGTTGGTCAAGGTTATCATATTGAAGTCCATCGTAACAAATGATGTGTCACAAATTTATTTATTATTTTATTACTTTAATGTCGACAGATTTCGAAGATCCCTTAATGACTGCCACGGGCGCAACGTGGCAAGCGTATCCTATTAAAATGTCTCTTTAATGGGATACGCTTGTCACGTAGCGCCCACACTTGACTTATCGCTGTAATAAAAAAACGTAATAAACTTCCAAATGCAACAATTAAATGCAAGAAGGGAATTGATTTTTTTGTGATACGGCCCTAAAAAGTTTGTTCCAGAAAGGTTTCGCGGGCGTAAATTGTTTGTTCAGAGGTCGTCCGTAAAAAACTAAACATTTTATGCGTGCAAAAACGTGGAATTTTACGTACTTGTACCACAGTATACTATTATGTTACAATTACGCAATCCATTACAGCGTCAGTCAACTTATTGTCATTGAAAAATCAGTACTTGCCTTTCTACGTATTGAAGGACATGACCGTTGTGGAATAGAATAGAATCATTGGAAAAAACCGCTAGTCACGTCGCCCCTCAAAAAGCCACTGCTGATACTACCAAAATCTGTACTCATTAAGAAATCGATCCCCACCGCCAAAAAGATTGTTTCGGTCGAATGGGAAATAGCACAATCATGAGGGTTAAAGTAAGTTTTATGCTTGCGTTCTGTTCCACTCTTCTATTCAACTCTTATAAACCGACAGGGCGATACTCCTGAGTTAACAATTAAGCTGACTCCAGTTATTCACGACTTTTATTTCATTTTATGTTTTGTTTGATTAAATTAAATTGCAAGACAGCAATTCGTGTTAATGTCTTCAAGTGATATTTTTAAATTATTGCTGAATGATTTATAAATTGAGTTTTTAATAATCCGTTGACCTTACGACCACTTTCTCCTTCTTTCACATGAGACATTTATATGTTTTGTTGCCCTTTTGTTCCTCTCATTTGACTCTCGTGATTATCGATCCTTATAAGCGTTTCTCCTTTCTACTCCCTTTTTCGGGTTAATGACGGCTAAGTGTGTTTGTAATATACCTCCCTCAGTACCCTCCCATCATTGATTTCAATAATTCCAGAGGAAACGGTTCTGCAAATCACAGTCTCACTCAATAAAACTCAATCCTCCTTCACCTAATCCGTTTTCTCTTCCAATAAAAACCCCCAGAATTGAGTTAGAAAAAGGAAAATAAAACAGGAGAAGAACGGAAATGAGAAGAAAGGAAAAGAAACATTCGATCAAGCAGTTTATGCAAATTGCATGGATCACACCTGCCTCCCTCGAGGCGATGGCGCGTAGTCCCCCGGGGTTGGAGTCGCTGGACGACCTCCCACACTACCGTCTAAAACCTCCGAAATCGAGACGTGGAGCGCAGCTGGAGTCGAATGAGAGAGGATTCATCGAATCAAAATCCCGTGCGACAGCTGCCCCTCGCTTTTAGTCCATCACTGGTGCTGAATCTTTTTTCGATCCCATCAACATTTTGTGGCGGTAACTGAGAGTCAGTTCTTGATACCAGTTGACCATTTCTGTTTATACGATCGACTCCGTACTCTGCATTTGAAATAGGTAGAGATTGTGAAACCCTTTTCGGAACTGGGGACATTTCAGGTGCTGTCGTATTTTTAAAACATGGAAAAGGAGTTGTTGGCTTTTTTGGAGGGCGATTTTTTTAGCCCGATAAATTGGAAAAAAAATGCCAGAGACATTTCAAGCGTTGAATATTCACAATTTCCATATTTTTTTGCATCGGAGCATTTCCATTCGAGGGAAAAAATGTGAGGTATTTTTATGAATAAATGGCGAGTTCTGTTTACGGGAGGAATTGATGGATTTTTTCCTCTGAGGTTTGAGATTTTTCACAGGTGTTGGGGCCTAATAATTAGACGTGGAAACGTTAGTACGTACGAGAGGAGATACCGTATTTCAATAAGTATTCACAGCCCAGAGGTGGAATTTTTGCATATCTCTTTCAACCCTAACGTACAGCAGGTCTCGGAGTAATTGGCGAGCGAAGGAGGGCCGTCGGGGCCAATGGTGATGGCATATCGTTTCACCAGTAGGACGCACGCCTCAAAGCAGATTCGAAGATTCGATGGATCGATAGCACCACCGGTTAACGGGTAAATATAGAGCTTGAGAGATATTCTTGATTTATCATCGTTCACCAAGCGCCGAAGATATTTCGAGATTGTTACCTGCAAAAGGAGGGAAAATATTGAGTAATAAAAATATGTCAATCTCAATCGCGTTATCGAAATGAACATCCTCGTTACAATCGAATAATAGTTTCTTGTTCACGTGAAGTGGTGAGGAATATTTTGAGCCACCATCGATGCTTCTGATGCATTGCAATGTATTTATTTATTTCACTGTTCGAAACTGTTAGAAATTTTTTTAAATTCAAGTAACAGATATATTTGAAGTTTGATTATTCGGAACTTGAATTCAATTTCAGACTAAATTGCTCATGGAATTACTGATTCACCTTTGAAATTCAATAAAATTAAGTTTTTCATAATGAATGATCCTTAAGTAAACTTAATTTTATTGAATTTTCAATGACAATTTGGATTTTCATATGTATCGCGAAAATTAAGCGTAACATTCAGTTGAATTTTCAAGAGATTAAAAATTCAGAAGAAAAGTTCCCTGAATTTTCATGATTTTCAGTCATTTTCATTGTCGTATGAACCTGAGAAATCAAATTTAATTGAATATTCAAGAAAATTGACTAATTTATCAATAACAAGATCAATGGAAATTCCATTTCAAGATTTTTTACTTGAAATTTCAAGAGTAATTTTCTGACAGTGTTGAATTGATTTGATATCTCCTACGTTCATCAATAAATTCAGGGCTTCAATAAATTGGAAGAAAACGGATGGGTCACTTCAAAAGTCTTATTGTCGTTGTTATGAATTATTAGTGACTGAATAGTTTTCAAGTGTCTTGAATTGAGACAAAAAAAATATTTTCATCGCTTGAGCGTGAAGTGAAATGTTACACACGCTCCGCATGGGCAAAATCCTATTTTCTACACATTGTGATGAAAAATAGGGCTTGATATTCACGAAAAAAGTGTCCTTTGAAACTTCGAAGGGTAACACTCGCTTGCGGAGAGCGCTACACCCACACAAATTGTTCATTTGAATCAAATAAAAATCTTTAAAAAATCTATAAAAATTTCCAACGCTCATGTAGACTTATTTCAAACCTCCAGATGGACATTTTATTCACATTCTCGGCGAATTAATGATTAGTGTTTTAAATTTTAAAAAATCTTCATTTGAAGTTTTTTACTCCTTTCAAAAGAAAGGATTTACTTGTCTGAATAAAAGAATTTATTAATTTCAAATAAATAGTTTTTTTGTTTTGAGAAAATCATATTTTCATGTATTTTGTAAAGATAGATTCTTGAAAATTAGAGCCGACGTGCTGGAAATAAATTTTTTTTATTGTGAAATCATTTTTCCCTGGAGAAAACCCATTCCATTATACAAATATTCAAGGAATAATGAAATCGTCAACAAAACTAGAAAAACGTGAACATGAAAAAAATGTTTTGTTACATTCTACAGATTTCAAATATCCGTTATTTTCAGGATATTGAAAATAACAATCGCCGATGTTTGTCATAGACTATTCCACCCACGGTGATGAATTAATATTCCACACATTGATGGACGAGACTTTTATCGAATGGCCGTTGAAACTTTATAGTTATGATGGAGTGAGCGGAATAAAAAAGCGAGTACACAATTTTTATGCTTCTCTGGAGCTGAACAAACAAATAACAACGAAAATATCGTTGCAAGTTCATTGATTCTTCAGTTATTCCTGCGGCATGCAGAGAATTAGGTTGACTGCGCCGAGTAAATGTACGTGAGCACATAAATCATCAGCCATTAGCATACGTAACATCTAGAAATTCAATATTTATGTCTCCGATCAAAGATTGACGGAAATTCCAGGATTTCTAGAATAAAAACTCCCCCTTTTTTGCAATTATGAGGAATGCAAGATAGGCGTAGGGGAATATACTGCCTTCTGCACTGAGAGAAAAAATTAGCACTGCCGAAAGAATATAAGTCCCACGTACTTTAGGAAAACTAACCAACTTGAGAGGATAAAATTGAATATTTTTCACAAAAATTGAATTTTTGTCGTGATCACCAGAAATATCCCTAGAAGAATTCGAACTGTTAACAGAGAAAAATATAATCTATTGTACGACAATCATTGATCTAAGAGAAGTCCATAGGTTTATACGATAGAATGAATACGTTGACGAGAAAAGAATATTTTTTTCTCAAAAAAAATTGTCCGCTCGAAATTATTTAGTTCTGCCAATAAAACAGTTTTCGGAAAGAAAATTGTAGTTTCCTCTTGAAATTATCATTCGACGAATGTAGTAACCCGAAAGACATAAATGTCTCACGAGAACAATTCAGTGTGAAGTGGTAAACGGAAATAAGTCGACTTACATATCTCCCAGTTGGGTTTTTGAGCAATATTTCTGAATCTAAGGGAGATAGCTAAATTTTTGTAATTACATTTGTTGTAGCACTCGATCGGCTCCACAAAAAAGTTTATAACAGAAATTTTGCTATCTCCCTTCCATTCCGAGATATTGATTGAAAACTGGTCAATAGTCAAAATTGACTTATTTCCTTTTACCACTTCACGGAGAGAAATTTTCTAGATAGATTTTAGTACGAGTACTGGAAAAAATTGCAATCTACCGGCTGTGAAAAATTCTAGTGCTGTTAAGGTAAAATTTCTTGGTATTTCTACAGAAATACGGGCAAAAATTCACGTTTTCCCCAATAAAATTTCTAGTGCCGGCACTAGAATTTTTTCCTGGCCGTCATTTTGTGCCTCTTTTCCTGTGCTAGCACTAGACTTTTTCTAAAAAATTTCTCCGTGTTCGCTACTGAATTACCACTACGAAAATTATAACATTTTGGTGGAAACATTCTTTTTCATCAACATGTAAATTGATTTAAAACGACAAAAGATCTCTTCAGGGAAACATAAGGCCTTGCAGTTGATCGATTAAAGCATGAAAATTGCAACAAACACTCCCATTCACTCCAACCCCTTCCAGAAGTATCGAATGGCTTCGTTTAATGAATTGTAATTTATTCATTGATTTTAGTGGAATTATGAATACCATTAAAGATGCGTAAAAATTTTCCGAAACTTTATACACGACTAATTGGAGAGAGGGTTAAAAGCTCTCGAAACCAAAACTCCGAGGGGGCAAGGGCGGAAGTACATGGTGAAGTGGAATATGTGTAATTTCTCGCCCCCAAATCCTATCTACATGGGCCATCTCCGGGGAATTTGTGCTTTCTGGTGTCCGGCTATAATTTATTCCGAGAAAATCCATTCTCTTCCGGCTTCCACACTCTCTTCTACACGATGAAATTATCTGTAGCTTTATGGCTACCATCTAATTCAGGATTTGATAATATTTTGCTGGTAAATTATATGAGGAGGAAGAAGGATTCAGGTGGATTTAGCGGAGGAACGATAATAAAAGTGTTTCATAGAACGTAATCACAATTAATTTCAATTGCCTGGTACGCGAATGAAGGCGAAGAGTTGCTTCCTTGATAAACTGTGATGAAATGCATTTTTCTGTAGACGAAAATGATTTTTCACCCATCGCGTTCATTAAAATTTCACTTCCATTCGTCACCATGACCTGCAGATGGGTACAAGAAAATAATCTACCGGTGTGTGAAGATTTATTGCACATTAATTTTTTATATCCATAGGTATGTTTTTTTTAGTGAACGAATCGTAAAATATCCTCCACAAATAGGTATTTTTTCATTGAACTACACATTGCTTCACGATTACCTTGCTCACAGTAAAATTTGCTAGGATTGCCTAGATAATTTTTATCCAACTTCTTGTAAATCTTTATCACATTTTAGTTTCATTGAAATTTCAAGGAGTTTCGTCATTGATAATTCTGAATTTCATGGGAGAATGAATGAGAATTGTAAATTTCAGTTCCATTATACCATCAAAATTGATAGAAGTCAGTAGAACTCCGGTAAATATATTCTTAAATTTTCAATGAATTAAAAATTCAGAAGGATTTAGCACTAAATATTTCAGAATTGTAAATTTCAGTTGAATTAATCCACAAAAATGAATAGAAATCAGTAGAATTGCGGTGAATATATTCTTAAATTTTCAATAATTCGAGTATTCAGGGCAATGTGGTACTGAATATTCATTTTTTCATTAAAAAATCAAATAAGTTATGGAATTCTCATTTTGATGCTGTTCACAAATTTGAAATTTCATGATTTCTTTCCCCTTGAATCGCATTGAATGTCACTCTTCTGAAAATTACTAGTCAACCGTCCATGAAATTTCAAAGTTTTTCTAACAGCCTCTCCCGCAGCATCTGACCAAAATGAATCTTCAATAACTCCAAAAATATTGACTTAAATGACTCCAAGAATATTGAAAAAAAAACGGTATCTCTCTCCACGTATCGTATTCCGTCCCATCTGAAACTCCTTTATCCACCCATGTAGCTTTCAGTCTAAAGCATACCCAGAACAAGCCCAGAATTTTATGGTGAAGAGGTGGAAGTTGGCTTGTTGTAGTGGAGAAAACGGCGGTAAAGAAGGAACGGTTTAGCTTTCCTAGAAAGAATGGCAGTTTCACTTGCACACTCAGTCGTTCTTTTTGCCCCACTCGCTTTCCAGATGGGGTGCATAAAATATTGAAATCGTGCTTATAGCCTGCAGCTTCTACCACTCCGAATGCTGGATTGAAACACATTGCTGTTGGTATATCGGGGTCCACTCATTTCCGGGGATATCGCTTCGATGCTGACTCGCTGCCATTTTTTACCCCTTCAAGATCAATTTGTTCATTCTGCAACCAAAAACAGGAACGGGGCAATGACTTCGACAATATCTTCTTGACTGGTGTAAACACTTGAGAAGAATTGGAGATTATCAAAAATGAAGAATGAAAAATGACTATTCAATTCAAATTGTAATTCTGTTTACAATTTTTTTTATAGTTGAAAATGTTGAATGGAATTTATCGGAGAGTTAACTGGGAATTCAATGAATTTCGCAATTTTTGAACAGCAGAAACACATGAACTCCTCAATTCACTTGATTTTTTAGTAAAAATATGAATATTTAGTACGAAATTACGCAGAATTGCCAATTGATTGAAAATTGAACGACAATTGGCAATTGGCTTGCTAATTAATTATTCCACAGAAATTTGCATTTTCAATTACGAAATTCCTTGAAATTTCAGATGAACTATAATGCAATCAAAATTTTCAAGAACGATTACAGAAATTTCAGCCAAAATTTCTAACAGTGAATTTTCAATGGCACAATGATAAAAAGCAGTGAAAAAAATCTTAAATCTTAGGAATTTTGTGTTATCAATTTTAAAAAATTAGGAATCAATTCTTAAAAACTCCGGATGAATTCCGGAAAATGAAACTTTATTCTCCGCGTATGGAAAACCCTGCACTATTTCTAATTACTGGATGATTCGAAATCATAGGATCATCGAATCCGAAATGGGATTCTGTACTTTTAAAAACATATTGCTGAATTTTTCAGAAAAAAATCTTGAATTCGATTTAAGATGAACAAGTCAATGGAATTTCATGTTTCTCTGCAAATTCAAATAGAGTCCCAATTTTTTAGCGATAAGAAGACAGGAATTCTATAGTTTACATGAATTTTCAAGTGAAAATGAATATTCACTGCCAAATTCCTTTAAATTTTCAGGACATTTCTCCGAAATTCTGTTAATTCCCGGAACTTTGAAGGAATTTTCCTGATTTTTCATTAATTTCCCGGAATAATTCACAGTTTCCACCGATTTTTCCATGAAATTATGAATCTCAATGACAAAATGCCTTCAAATTTCCGTGAAAAGTTTACCTATTAAAAACTTCCAAGACTTCCTTGAAATTTCAGTGTAAAAAATTCAACAGTTTAATTAATCTTAATTAATTTTTCATCAAACATCTCTCCGAATAAATTACATCTATTGAAGCTTTCCAACCTACTGATGCATTACCCTCCCTTGAATTAAGCCTGTCCATCAGAATTTGGAATCAATGGCTCACTCGATTCCCAGCACAACTCCTAAATTCGCCTCCCCTCCATAAATCTCTCCCCCAATTTCGTCCACGATCGTGACGTATTCAACGATAGGGAACCTTGCTCCGTAAACATTATGCAAATGTACCAGTGAAGCATCAGCGTGCATTCAAGTATATACCGTTGATACTGCTAAAATCCACGGGTCCACCCCACACTCCAGCCCCCTGGTAAATTCCAATGAGAGAGAAGAGAACCGACCATTTGTGATTTTTCTCCAGCTGCATGAGACCGTCTTCTGGCACACGTTGAATTTCATCCACCTCGGGATTAGTTTTCGCAAGAATCCCGGGAACTCCTTCGCATCAGTAAACATCGGATACAGGATAAAAGAGTATTGCAATATTTCGAGTCACGTAACACAATAAATTGTCCGGAGATATAATATACTAAGGGCTCCGGTTGAGATTGGATGGATCAGATTTCATGAATTCTCTGAGACCGTAATGAGTTTATTTGCTCTAGTATATCATCGTTTTGGAATAAGTTTCTGCCAGATATAAATTGGAGATATTTAGACGCACTGTTGGAATTTTTTTTTTGAAAATTAAGCGATAAATGTATTTAAATTCTCAATGTTGAGAATTTGAATTCAAGTTAAGATGAACTCGTTCATAAAATCTCTCATTTAGCTAGGAAATTCAGGACGATTGGGTTTTCCATGTTAGATTATCATTGACATTTCAAGACATCCAGAATTCTCAAACTTTTTGCGGAAATTGAACATACCATGAAACTGAATTTTCAGTGGATTGAAAATTCAGGAAAATTGCTGGTTGAAGTTTCAAAATACTTAATAATTTTCATTGTCATGTGATCACATGACCCACATATAACCCCTAGCATCCTTATTCAGACCCTTGTGACCCTTAATCTGACCCTCGCAACTCTTATTTTAACCCTCATGACTCATCATAAAAAAAATCATAAACAAGGGTCAACATAATGACATTAAATAATGGTCAGGATTCATGACCATTATTTTCACCCTTGTGATCCTCAATTGTAAAGTCTTAATTTTGAGTACCAAATTTTTATCACTCCAAGTCGATTTCGATTTTAATAATATAAAAAATGTTACAAAATAAAATTTTTATCATATAAAAAGTACCTATCCCCAACCTCATTCCCTCTCTAATTATTCCCCACCGAAAAAAAACACAAGGCCCCATTAAACCTAAAACCCTAATCACCCCTCCCCCCAAAGTGCATTAAAAAACCCCAAATAAAAAACCTCCAAAAGCAGCATCCACAGTTACTCAGGAGACTTCTCTTCCCGCTGAATACAATTTCGTGCTCGTCGGTCTGCAAGTAACAAGGAACAACTTTTTCCTTTCGAGCTTTATAGACCACGACTGAGGGGGTGAAACTCCCCGCTTTCTCTTTCTCCTCCTCCCCCTCCCCTGTTTTTCCCCACCTTAAATGACGAAGGTGCGAGGTATACACTTGCTGGTGAAAATGTGCTGGCGTTGGCCGTACAATTCCTCAAGCCCTAATGCTGAGTGTGCAAGAAAACTCAGGTCTAGTACTTTTAGGTTGGTGGAACACCGTTAGCGTGAGTTAGACGGAGGGTGAGCCACGATCACCACACTCACCCCTCCCCTGCACTTTTCTCCGTTACTTTTATTTTTATATTTTTTTTTCCATCCCTCACCGAGAAGACGTGAAAGTTAGGGGTCTCCGCTAGGCCAAGAGCAACGAGTACGAGGCCAAAAGGGAGTCAGAGGAGGGTAGATAGGAAGCAGTATCACCCGGCAGTTTCCCATGAGGCAAACAGTTGCTCCAGCACCTCAGAATCGTCGACGTTAAGTACTCGGAGTAGTGAGAATTAACAGTAAGGAACTAGTGTGCACATGGCCCAATGAGAAACTTCCACTTTCTTCATTCTCCCCTTCGAGTAGTTCTTTCTGCCTTCACACCCATTCGAGAATTCCTGCACACGTCAAATAATGTATCCCCTGGTATTTCCACCCTCATCCACTCGCGGTTCTCGGATTTTCCGCCCTGTTCTTGAAATTTTGCGCAATACTAAATTGGAGGACGGATGAGTTGTCTAGTTTCTCGAACAAATACGTGAGTGAAGATAAATAGACATTGCGCTTGAGGTGGCGGGTTCCAGGGGGTGGGGTTAACGGCTTTACATGAAAATTGTACCAAAATGTTCTGATAATTCACCTGTACAACATATTCAAACTGTAGTGAAGTGGTAAACTGGGATAAATGCAATTTTTTCGAAAAATTCTCTCAAACGTGGTCAAATTTTTGAACTCTCCTAAAAAAGTTTCATTGTTGCACTTATCCCAGTTTACCACTTCGCTACAGAAAATGGAGAGGGTTAGGGTATTTCGCTAATTTTGTTAATCTTTATTTAAGGATATCCAAGTGCCTTTTGCAGGTCGACTACACAAGAGATTGAAGCATTTTTAATGATAAAATTTGTCATCTCAATTTGTCCGCGAATTTTTATGAAGCCCGCGTAAAAAGCGAGTGAAAACCTATGACTCAATGAGAAACTTCTACTTTCTTCATTCTCCCCTTCGAGTAGTTCTTTCTGCCTTCACACCCATTCGAGAATTCCTGCACACGTCAAATAATGTATCCCCTGGTATTTCCACCCTCATCCACTCGCGGTTCTCGGATTTTCCGCCCTGTTCTTGAAATTTTGCGCAATACTAAATTGGAGGACGGATGAGTTGTCTAGTTTCTCGAACAAATACGTGAGTGAAGATAAATAGACATTGCGCTTGAGGTGGCGGGTTTCAGGGGGTGGGGTTAACGCCTTTACATGAAAATTGTACCAAAATGTTCTGATAATTCACCTGTACAACATATTCAAACTGTAGTGAAGTGGTAAACTGGGATAAATGCAATTTTTTCGAAAAATTCTCTCAAACGTGGTCAAATTTTTGAACTCTCCTAAAAAAGTTTCATTGTTGCACTTATCCCAGTTTACCACTTCGCTACAGAAAATGGAGAGGGTTAGGGTATTTCGCTAATTTTGTTAATCTTTATTTAAGGATATCCAAGTGCCTTTTGCAGGTCGACTACACAAGAGATTGAAGCATTTTTAATGATAAAATTTGTCATCTCAATTTGTCCGCGAATTTTTATGAAGCCCGCGTAAAAAGCGAGTGAAAACCTATGACTCAATGAGAAACTTCTACTTTCTTCATTCTCCCCTTCGAGTAGTTCTTTCTGCCTTCACACCCATTCGAGAATTCCTGCACACGTCAAATAATGTATCCCCTGGTATTTCCACCCTCATCCACTCGCGGTTCTCGGATTTTCTGCCCTGTTCTTGAAATTTTGCGCAATACTAAATTGGAGGACAGATGAGTTGTCTAGTTTCTCGAACAAATACGTGAGTGAAGATAAATAGACATTGCGTTTGAGGTGGTGGGTTTCAGGGGGTGAGGTTAACGGCTTTACATGAAAATTGTACCAAAATGTTCTGATAATTCAGCTGTACAGCACACTAAAATGGAGCGGGTCAGGGTATTTCTCTAATTTTGTTAATCTTTATTTGAGGATATCTAAATATCTTTTGGAGTTCAACCATACTATAGATTCAACCATGTTTAATAATCAAATTTTCCATTTAAATTGCGTGAGAAAAATTTGAAAAAATCATGAATCTTCTGTCTCATTCAAATTACATTTTGCATAGAATTATTATTTTTTCATCACTTGTGCGTAAAGTGAAATTTTACTTCTTCTCAGTGGAGAATCTAATTTATTTTCCATTTTCGTTGTAAAACCCTTCAACTTAATCTCCAATGCCGCTTATATATTTAAACATTCCTCTAACTACTGGAATACAGATAATTTTTTACAGTATTCGTGTAAAAATCAATGATAATTACCCAGAACATTGTCCCCAATAATGATTTCTCGGGTTATCAGTTGACAGTTATTTTCGGATCACATTTTTATGTTCGTTTTAATATCTTCATCCAAAATAACACACCTGCAAAGCCAACAGTTAACAGATCCTCGAAGCAGGAATGATCAATTCATAAGTCAATGACGAATTGGATTATCTGATTTATGTTCCATTTTCGTTGCGAAATCTTTTAACTCAATTTCCAATGCGGCGTATATATTTAAACATTCCTCCAACTGTTGAAATAAAGATATTTTCTTGCGGTATTTAAGTAAAAATACATGAGAATTGCCCAGAACATGGTCCTAAATAATGATTTCTCGAATTGTTAGTTGATATTCGCAAAAACCAACAGTGAACGGATACTCGAAGCTGGAATAATCAATATATATGACAGTGACTAATTGACATGATCACTTTAACTCAATTGCCAATGCTCATTATATATTTGAACGTTACTGAGGTATATTCACTGCTGAGGTAGAGATATTTTTTGCAGTATTCGAATCAAAATTGATGAGAATTACCCAGACTCCCCAATAATACAAGATTGGTTTAAATCCTCATACTGTAACAAAAATAACACCGATGAGAAATTAACTCTGGGAAAACTCCGGGTTTATTGCTTTTCCAAGGGTAACAAATATTAAGTAATTGACAGCTATTATTTACAGCAGATTCAGTAAATCTTCAAACTCTCATAAAATACAATTGAAAATAACTTGACTGTGATTTCTCAATTTAGTTTGATTAATTATCGATGTACGAGGTTTCGATATACCGCTAGGTTTTTCTATAAAGTTTTTTCCTGCGTAAGATTATAACTGATATTTCGATAACATCTACAATTTTCAAATTCATTGCAGAAATTGAACATCACATTGAGCTGAGTTTTCAAATTATTTGATAATTTTCATTATCATGTGGATCTGAAAATTGCAGTTCCATTGAATACTCCCGAATTCAACTGATTTTTTAATAACAAAATACCTAAAAATGTCGTGTGAATGAGTGATTGTTAAAAATTTCAAAATTTTTACTTAAAATTTCTTTAGTAATTTTAGAAAACTTAAGTTGAAGTTATTCCAAAGCTTCCATACTGGAAAGCAATAAATAAATAATGACAACAAAAATTATTAATCATCAATTTAGCGATTATTGAGTCAAATATTGGCATTCTTATAATCCATCAATCCGAATAATGCAAAATTTCCTGAATATCTGGACAATGCAATGTCACATGTTCCACACCGCTTTTTATTCATAATATACCTATCCGCCGGAAAAAATACAAGCATTTGTAAACGTGAGCGACATGGGCCGTTACATACCGCTGCTGAAAGTGAAATAAACGACAAAAATCACGCAAAGTTCGCCTCATTCATAGCTCCACACGCATACCCAACCTTGATTGTAATTGAGTCCAGTTTATGGTAGAACTCATTGCAACTCCCTCAATCCCAGTACAGACATACACATTGCAATTGCTGCTGATGCCATGCGCGGATAATTAATGCAAATGCAGCGTGTTTAGTCGAAAAGCATAAATAATTAATCCGACATTATGAGTTCTGGGAATAGGTGGGAAAGCCATTTAAGTTGACCTGCTACTGACGTTATTTTGCTTGTTAAGAAATAGGGCGGGTAGAAGCATAAACATGTACAAAATAAATTGTGTAAATTGTGGAATTCGCTAGGTTTCTGTTATTTCAGGGCGTGACGACAGTGTAAATACATAGGAAGTTATTTTTGAAGAGCTAGGACGGACATTGAAGCGACTGCACATGTGATATTCAACATCAAAGAAAAGCATAGGATTGCCATTACGCTGTAACAAGATATTTTTGTTAATTCACGATTCTACTGGAATTTCAGAGAATTTTCCCACTGAAACTTCACAATTTGATGGAAAAATCGAGGGAAACTGTAAATCTCAGTTCAATTATTCCATAAAAATTAATTAAAATCAGGAAAAGTCAGGTGAATATATTCTTGAATTGTGAAAAAACGAATACTTGGCGAATATGAAATAATCTGATTCTCTGTTCCTTTAAAATAAAGTTTTGAGTTGCATAAATGACTCTGAATAGTTGAGAAGCTTAGAGTTCCTTAGAAATGAAAAAATTGTTATCTTTATTACCTTCTATAAAAAAATTTGTCTTTATGGTGTTCGAGTTTCATTTAATGTGATAGCATTTGTGATCCTTGTGACCCTGCAGTTTCAGAAATCTGTCCTCAAAATTTCAAGGAAAACAAATCTTAAAATTCTAAACACTAATCTACATAAAATTTCCGAAAAATTACCGAACAATTCCAGTAATCGTGGAGCGAACGAAAATTTACTGGAAAATTTCTACTGAGAGTAATTTGTCCTGAAACTGTAAAATTTATCGTGCATCCCAACAAAAATTATCCCGGTGAACGTGAATGATTGCTCAATATTGCGCATAATTTTTCTATAACTTAGAATGATATTATACAATTTCACTTCCTTTCACTATTCAATCATATTCATTCAATTTAAACGCACCCTTTCTCCCCTTTCACTCTTCATTTTCTCATTATACCGAGATAAAAACAATATTTATCTTCCCTTGTCTTCCGCTAACACGAAACCTTTCAATAAAAACAAAGCCCTGATATCTCTCCAGCACAATGGAAATATGAAAGAAATACTCACACACAAGGACTATTGATTCTCGGTTGCGGCCGTATCTTCACTTTTCCAAGTTTTAGTATCAAAAGCTTTTGGTGAATGGAATCGATTTACTTCCAGAAGAAAATTCCACCAAAAACCTTTCACCATTTGATGGGTGATGTTACTTCTACCTAGAATTCCTTTATTTCACATCTCACTGGCTCTCTATTTCTATTTCAATCGGTTTTTTTGAGGTGATACATATCGTTCATTTTTCAAAATAGTTTTTGTTCACCCATGAAGAAAATTGGTTTTGATGGGAGGAAAACAGTCGATAATTTTCTAAGATGCAAATCAAAACGGTGATATTTGTCTCATAATTAATTGTTGTTTATTTTTTTTGAAGCAGGCGCTTTTGAATTTTCATAATTTTTTAATTTCATTGAACATTCAAGAAATTGATTGACCCATCAGTAACACGCGAAGAGAATGCAGCTGGAACTAGCGAAAGATTCGGCAGCAAAAGATTTGTCTTATGCGAATCTAGGGGTGTATAAATGTTTTTAAATAGTGTACAAACTCTTTCGCACTAAAAAAACATTTGTGCATATGATTATTTGACTCTCCCACACTTAAATATCCCCTAAATTGAATTTTCCGCTGACGAATATTCTGCTAGTTTCAGCTTCATGCGAAGAGGACAGATAAATAAAAATTACTTAGAAAATTGTGGCAAATTTTAATGTACGAAAGATAATCGTGAAGCGAAATAATTCATTGAAAAAATACCTCTTTGTGAATTATGCTTCTGTACAGAAAAATTTCCCACACCGATAGGGTATTTTTTTCCTTCACTCATCTCAACGTCATGGGGACGAATGGAAATTGTGAAATTTTAGCTGGGCCAACGGAGAAAAATGCACTACATTGTTAAAAATTTTCGTTTGGATTTTCCGCGGCAAATTCCGCAAATTTTTATCGTGATTAATTTTCACTGAAATTTCACGAAATTTCGTCATTAAAAAAGCAAATATTCCATTGATTTTCTGTTCGAATGATCTGGAAATCAATCAAATACTTTTTTTTTCATTTATAATGAAATACTTGATTTTTCGGTTAAATTATTCTGTGAAAATTCAGAAAAATCAGGAAAATTCAGGGAAAAATTGAAAATTTATGCCCTTTTGTTCCTGAATATTCATGTTTCATTAAAAATTCAATCAAGTTGTGACATTTCCATCTCACTCCCACTGAATGATCACGATTTTCCTGGAATTCTGCCTAAAACTCAAAACGTCACTCCCATGAGAATTCCTACCATATTTTCCATGAAATTTCGAAAAAATTTTAAACTAAAATATCGAGGAAAATGTACTGAAAATCGAGTTCACTCCACGATTACTTAACTCGTTCGATAATTTTTCTCCAATTTTTTTCTCCATCTGCAAACAAAAAATCGGGAGTTGAAGGGGAGAAAAGTCACATTCAAATTGAATGCATTTAATGGAATAGTGGAAGTCCTGAGATGCACACCGAGCGTATTCCGAATGTTCACATATCACCAGCAGAATAATGCCCTCGCCCATGGAGCTGACGTTCTCCAGTCACCGATAAATACTGAATGTGTCTTAATATCCCACCCCACCGTTGAAATTTTTTATCCCCTATCTACCGGATGCTTCATCCCCCCC
>NW_021680455.1:770205-781215 GCF_001412515.2 Diachasma alloeum | reverse complement strand
CCCCCCCCCCAGCCCTCCCTCTTTTCAATTCCGTCGAGTCCGTTGAAAGCAGTCAGTTGGTAATTCATATGCGTGTCAATATTACATGAACGCCGCTTCGTTAGTCTAGTACTTTTGGCTCAGCACAGAGATCCACTGGAAAATACCTAACTCCGTTCTCATCATATTTGTAAAATCCCAGAGATGAAAAATTTTTCGTAAAAGGTACTAAAGTTTTTCACGTCATTCCACTTACTCCAACTGCAAATAGGGGAGGGTGGGGCAAAACGGCCCCCCTTCAATTGTCAATAACTTGTGAATGACATTGTGAAAATTCCCAGTTTCAACTTCATTTTGAAGATAATTTTTCATTCTTCAAAACGAGCTCTAACTCATCTCAATCGGATTATTGAATCGGAAAACATTGACGATTGAAGGGGGGCCGTTTTGCCCCACCCTCCCCTACTATTTTGCGATTATTAAGGGAAATTTCTTTCGCCCGTTGCCACTCGAGAATAAATGACGAATTCATCATCTTCGTACTTCAGCGGTTTTTTCATTCATTACAGCTGTGAAGATTTTACATTACTGCAAAAACAACCGCAAAACTATTTCCCCTGGCGCTTTTTGCCCGCTGGTAAATCCCTGGTGAAGTATCTAAGTAGATCTTCAGGAGAAATGCAAGAAGTTCTGCCGAGAAATGAGTCGAAAAATTCCGGTGCCCTCCGCTGTTCCTCGAGCCCGGGTCGTTCATTGTGAAATATATAAAGTGCAGGTCATGAATACGCTGCCTCACAAATATCGTTTTTACGAGATTTGGGGGGTGGGGTGGGGGAGGTTGGAGCTTGCTTTGTTGTATGGTAGCTGCAGGAAAAATCTTATAAAGTCCTTTCAACCTCATGTAAAATGGTAACCAATTCTTGTTTTATTTCTGCGTTCTTTGGAATCTAACAAAAATCGAAGGGTTGATTTAATTCAATCCGATTTTCTCTAAAAGTTTTGAAACTCTGAAGTTGATTGAGTTACCTAAAGAAGGTTACGATTAATGCAGTATTTTATTTAGAATTCTTTTATTCATTTTAACAATTTTTTTGTTGACAATGTTTTAATTATCTGAATAAATTATTCATTAATTCCGAATAAATTTTGGGTAAATGATTTTTTATAAAAGCGAATTATTACGAACTTTTTTTAACTGAAATTTCAGATGCAGTTTTTGGAAATTTTTGTTACATAGTTCCCCTGAAATTTCAAGGAACATTCCATGGAAACTGCAAATTTAATTATGAATTCAATTATTCAGTGAAAATTATTAGAAATTGGGAAAATTCAGGGTGATTTGGTATTGAATATTCATGCTTAGATTGAATATTCAAATAAGTTGGGAAATGCTCGTCTTTCTGGCGTTCAAAAATTTATAACGTCATTGAATTTTCAGTGAAATCTGACATTTTATGATTTCTTGTCACTCAATCAATACTGATGTCACTCTCACAAGAATTACCAATCAACTTGCCATGAAATTTTAATTTTCTTCTAATAGTGCATATTAATAACATTGTTAGCCTGATCACAAAAGTTGGAATTTTTCTCGGATGGCCCGGGAAAATTTACTGAAAACGAGCGTAATTTGTGCCGAAACTGTAAAATTTACCCTGCATTCCATCAAAAATTATCCCAGTGAACGTGAATGATTGCTCAATATTGCGTATAAATTTTCTGTAACGAAGAATGATTTATTACCAAACGCGTTCTGTAAAATTTTCCACGATTTTCTACATAATGTTCATCCAACTTTCCTCTCCACGCATTGACATAAAAAAAATATTTATTTATAATTAAAAAACTCCATTCAATATGAATGAAAGCAAGTAAAAACCAATACGTTTATGTTTGTTTTTAATCAATACATTTTTATGTCCATGTATTCTATGTTTGAATAAAAACTTCTTCATTGAAATAAAGTTTATTCAATTCACATCGAAAATTTCTCTATTTTATTATCAAAAGCCTCGACGAATAATCAAGCGTCTCGCATCCTCGAGACATTCCCGGCATCAATCATTCTCCCCGCGTCCATATAATGCCTCCACTCTCCTTAATTCATTGTCGCGATACCCTAATTGAAGCCAGTAAATGCGTGAGAGAAAGTGGCGCAGTGCTGTGGAACCTGTATCATCGATCCGCGCATTCCATGCCCATAACTTCATTGTCACTGGTGCCGTCAACTCTGGGGGTCGTAGAGCGAAGGAGACAACTGGCGAACTCAATTAGAAAGCCTTTATTACAACACTCAGACAGTTGGATGCGCCTCTAAACCCTTTTAGACTTGCTGGGGTTGCCCGGGTTGCATTTGATACAGTCCTAATTTTCTGTATTGAATAGAATTACCAGAGTGTCAGTCACCTTCAGCTATACGCGGACGGCCTTTTCGTGTCAATTAGGCGGGTTATTTCTGCCTTCCCATCTTCGGCGATATTATTAACACGGGAGGATAATTAAATCGTTGGATTTTCTCGCGCTTTTGAATGCGAAGAAATTGGAATCAGGTGCAGCTTTCAACTATTCATCAAAACAAGCGGGAAATTGCTCTTGTATCGCATATAGCATAGCTATTTTTGTTAATAAATTAGCAACATGCCTCCGAATCGTTATGTTGCACTTCATTTCCTTGCATCATGTACAATTCATTGTTTATTTCCTTTTATTAAATTGAATAACATTTCTTTGCAACTAATTTTGCCAGAGTTTCAACTTAATTGAATGTTATCATCATCATTATTCTTATTATACCTCTCTTCTATACAACCGATTGTCTTTTTTCTATCTCTTCCCTCCGCCCTTCGATAAAATGTTAATAGAAAAATTTTATTTATACATACTTGAATTCATTTGAAACATCACATTTGAAGAAACTGTTAGAATGCTCACTTTCAGGGAAATTCATGGAAAATTTGAAATTTTCAAGAATCATCATAAAAATCGAATCAACCAATGTAGCTATCGTAATCATCTTTCAACTTCGACTTAATGGTATTAAAATAAACATTTTAAGGAATGATTGAATTTATTGGAAGCATGGTATTCAAAGATATCCCTGGAATTGTAATGTTCAGTAAAAATTACGCAACTCACAATTCGCTCATCGATTACGGAATCGACTCAGAAAATTTAAGTGACGGTATCATAATTTTTCACCTGAGATTCAGATAAAAATTCCTACAACCACATTTCGCTCCGGAATTACGGAAAACATACGTAATTTTTATTGAATATTCCTCTCCGTGTGGACGATCCCACGATATCTTTTTGATTTCAGAAAAATTGAAACCACTTGATTCCAGTGATTTTAGCGATTTCACGTGATTGCCAATTTCAGGATTCCTGAAATCCTCCCCTTAATTGAAAAAAAAATCAATCGCCTCACAGACGCACGCAGAACAGCCCCTGGAGCGCGTAAATTTTAATTGTAATTAAAATTCACGCGTCAGCAATCGCAGGTAATCCACTTTCCATTACGACGAATAAGGATTTCGAGGGGTAATTGAGAGCATGTCGTTATCTGGTTCGGGTTTTCCCACTTGCACTTCCCTCCTCGATACGTATAAAATATGCATGTTTGCCAATGGAGTGGAGGTGTTGGGGGTCACTCGTCACGAGAGAGCCTCCCCTTCTCACTCTCCCCTGCATTCGCTATTTGCCTCTCGGCAAATATGCCTGGGCTGTACGAACAGTTTACACGAGGGTCCATGCAAACATAAGGGAATACCCGGAGTCTTTGACCAGTTGGGGTACCCCCTTCAACGACTATACAGTTTCAAGTGGCCCTGGTACGACAAAACTGTTTGCTTCATTGGTGCCAAAATGCTTGAATAAATATCAACTAAATTATCTTCCACTGGTGATGGATCTAAACAAGTGTATTTACCATTTGCATTATTCACATCGCGATTTGGTAAAGATTTTTATGGGAAATAAATTTGTAATTCGTGTTATTACTGCTGGGACTGATCCGGAAAATACTGTAACTGTAATTAGTTAATTTTTTTTAATGCAGTTATTATTTTTTTTAATAGCGAATACATTTTTGATAAAATTGTAATGAAGAATCCAAGTACTTTGGCTATTTTTTCTTCAGCGGAATGCTTTTCTGCTTTGGAAATCGAACATCAGAGCTTTCATTCAACATTTTGAAAATCTGAAGAAAAATTAAAAAGTTTGCTTTTGGAGGAAAATTGAAGAAATAATTTAAAAATTGCAATTTTTGAAAATTTCCTGTCTAATAGAATAAGTTTTCCGACAGTTTAGACAATTGTATTTACCACTCGCATTATTCACATCGCGATTTGGTAAAGATTTTTATGGGAAATAAATTTGTAATTCGTGCTATTACTGCTGGGATTGATCCGAAAAAATACTGTACCTGTAATTAATTAATTTTTTTTAATGCAGGTATTTTTTTTCAATAGCGAATACATTTTTGATAAAATTGTAATTAGGGATATCCAAATACTTTGGCTATTTTTTCTTCAGCAAAATGCTTTTCTACTTTCGTAATCGAACATCAGAGCTTTCATTGAACATTTTGAAAATCTGAAAAAAAATTAAAAAGTTTACTTTCGGAGGAAAATTGCAGAAATAATTAAAAAATGGCAATTTTTGAAAATGTCATGTCTAATAAAATAGGTTCTTTCCAAGTTTAAACAATTCCAATTATTCAATTATAAACAACGCATGTTTAAAGAACGAATAATTCTGCAAAATGTCGCTTAAATGACACTGAATATTCATGATTTTTTTTTCAATTTTTTCTCACGTAATTGAAATGACAAATTTAATGATTGAAAATGGTTGAATCTACCGTGCAGTCTAAACCAAATTGTAAAAGAATACTTGGAAACCATTAAATTTGATAAAGGAATGATCATAAAAGTGAGCATCGATGTAATGTTTTCCAAAGGAATAAATTTCCACTCCCTCGTGGATAAAATTAATCCACAAGTCATTGATGCGGAAGAGTACTTACAGCATCATCATTACGAATTAACAAAATTTTAATGGACGGATACATATGTGTTTGACTAATGGGCATGTCCCTCATGTCGTAGCGGATCGGGAGTAGACTCTTGAAATATTCAGCGAAAACGCACCGACAGTATAGACGGGGGGGTTATGCACACAATCCAGAATTCCGGATGTGGAATTATTAACGAAGGTATGAGGGCTTTACGCAATAACTGCTGACGAGGCTATTGATCATCTGGAGCATATTATTCGTTCAGCAATTGTTGGTTGAGATGACGTTAAAATTGAAATTACGTTCCACCGGAATGGAACTTTTTTAACTACAGAACGACGACTTCACTGTTGAAAATATTGTGGAAAAATCAATGGAAACCCTGAATGCTAGTTCAATTATTCCATGATAATTACGAGAAATGAGAAAAATTCAGGCGATTTTATATTTAAATTTTCAATAGATTAAAAATTTAACGTCATTTGGTCCTGAAAATACGCATTTTAATTAAAAATCCCATGGAATTTCCTGTTAAAATTAAGATTTCGTGATAGATTCCCACTGAATTGAATTTAATGGTTCTCTCCTGAAAATTACTAGTCAATAGTCCGTGAAATTTCAATTTTTGCTTCCGAATAGCAGATATGTAATTGTAATTTCCTAATTTTGCACATGTGTGTTCGTATGTCCATAACTCGAAAATGATTAACGTAAAGACGCCGAAGACAAACTATTAACGAAGTTATGAGGGATTAAGCAATTGTTGATTGAGATGACGTTAAAATTAAAATTACGTTCCACCGGAATGGAACTTTAACTACAGAACGACGACTTCACTGTTGAAAATATTAGGGAAAAATCAATGGAAACCCTGAATTCTAGTTCAATTATTCCATGATAATTACTAGAAATGAGAAAAATCAGGCGATTTTATATTTAAATTTTCAATAGATTAAAAATTTAACGTCATTTGGTCCTGAAAATACGCATTTTAATTAAAAATCCCATGGAATTTCCAGTTAAAATTAAGATTTCGTGATAGATTCCCCCTGAATTGAATTTAATGTCTCTCTCCTGAAAATTACTAGTCAATAGTCCGTGAAATTTCAATTTTTGCTTCCGAATAGCAGATATGTAATTGTAATTTCCTAATTTTGCACTTGTGTGTTCGTATGTCCATAACTGTCTCCATAACTCGAGAATGATTAACGTAAAGACGCTGAACACGAATTATTAACGAAGCTATGAGGGCGTTACGCAATAAATTGTGATGAGGCCTTTGATAATCTGAAGCATATGATTCGTCCAACAATTGTCAGTTGAGATGACGTTAAAATTAAAATTACGTTCCACCGGAATAGAACTTCAACTACAGAACGGTGACATCACTGTTGAAAATTTTATGGAAAAATCAATGGTAGCACTAAATTCTAGTTCAATTATTCCATGAAAATTACTGAAAATGAGAAAAATTCAGGTAAATATCTCTTTGACACTGAACAGGCACATTTTGATGAAAAATCCCATGTAATTTCCCTTTAAATTCACGATTTCATGATAGTTTCCCCCTGAATCGAGTTCAAATCTCTCTCCTGAAAACAACTACTCAATTGCCCCTGAAATTTCAACTCTTCCTAACAATGTACCAACAAATTATTTAATTTCCAGTCAAAAATTATATAATTTCCGTAAACTTCTTAATTTTCGAATTAATTGCCTTAATTCGTTCAATATTTACGCCTCCCCCTATTTATTCCTCTTTTAAAACCCGTGTTGTGCCTCGTCCCACGTGCCATTACCCCGACTCATTCCTTTTACCCCTTTTCTCAAGCCTCCTCCCATTTCCTTTCATCCTTTTGTCTCTCTCATTCGCAAACCGCGGAGCATTTTGTCTTTGCCTTTCTCGATACATTTAAGAAGCATCCTGCATAAACAGCACTCGCTGGCCATGTCGAAGCGGCCTGGAGAGGGCCCTCCGCCTCGGGACGGAACGATTTATCGGCCCAGGCCAATGCAGAAATGCAGGTTGGCAAAGGGATCCAACGAGCCAGGAAGAAGAGGGGAAAACACAGCTACCGTTGAGGAGGCAAACCAGCAAACGTGAGCATCCCGTAGCCATGGCAAATTCGGAATAAGAATCACCTCATTCTCAATGCCATCCGTGAATACCCCCACTGTTATACCATATACTCAGTTCGGCCAGTCTCTCTTTATGCCCAGTGTCTTTCTCTCATCGTATATACCAGAGGGACCAAACCTACCTCCAGGGCACATCCCAATGGCTTATTATACGACTGCGTATGCGTGCAAAACGTGCGTGGACTGCACTACAAGGCAAGTTGGGAATGTCACGAGATATATATTTTATACATTTATTTTTCATTTATCTTCTACCTTCTTTTCATCTTCAGTTGTTCAGTCGGGATAACGAAGTATCCAATCCCAATCAGGGAATTCTTACATGGCATTGTGGATTCTCTCTGGGTGCACTCTCTGTTGTTATTCGCAAATTATTAAAGTGAGATCAAAGGACTCGTTGGTTACTCTCTTTGAATGTTTTGAGGGTATGTCGATAGTAATGATGCTGCTGATGGCGAGCCTGGGAGAGGGAATTTTTAGCGCGTTCCTGGCAGACGTATGGGATGATGCCAAGTTCCTATTAGTGCCAGGTCTCGGGTAAATTTTCAACATCTTGTCATAAAGTACTGGGGGACTTTTTTACTGGCATTTCCGGTCTATTTCGTGAACGTTTTTGGGAAGTGATAGGTCAACTGAATTTTTAGGAAATTTTGATGTTGAAAATTTAGAATTTGTTGAGAAAATCAACAGAAATCATAAATTTCAGGTCAATTATTTGATGAGAATTTATAGAAATCTGACAAATGAGGTAAACAGATTGTTGAATTTTTAATTTATAGAAAAATTCAGTGCAATTTAATACTGGATGTTCATTTTTTCTATTGAAAATTCGAATGAGTTGAGGAATTTTCATCTTTCTGCTCTTAATAAATATGGAATTTCAGGGAAATCTTGAATTTCCGGAAATTTCCACTCTCTTGAGCATTTTTGGGTGAATCTTCCGGTTTAGTTCTTGAAAATTTTTGTCAAATAACAATTCAAATGGAATTTCAAGGAAATTTCGTCATTGAAAATTCCTTATTTATTGAAATAATCAATAGCAAATGTAAATTTCATCTCAATTATTATATGAAAATTCATAGAAGTCAAAAAAATTAGGCAAACAGGTCATTGAAATTTCAATTGATTTCAAACGTTCGCGTAATTTAGTACTGAATATTCATTTTTTTTTAATGAAAATTCAAGTAAGTTGAACAATTTTTATCTTCTTGCTCCTCAAAAATTTGAAACAATCATTTACTATTAAATAATCATCGACTTTTCGCATTCAATATTAATTTTTTAAATTAATTTTAGATTATTAATTCCTGAATCCCGTGATTTTGATTTTGAAACCATTTCGAATCCTTTGAGTTCGTTCACCTCATTATTTTCTTTTCAAATGATATTCATCTCATTTATTGAATTGTTCAATTTTTAAATACTTTCTAAGCTTTAAAATTTTGTTTCATTTGCTCTTCGACAAATTTTTCTCTGAACCCATCACATCAACTCATCGAATAACTGTTCCCATACTTTTTACCCCAGAAAATGGTACACACGCGTATAATGAGGCAATCTCCCTAATTTCATGAATAATAATGTATTGAAAATAATGAGAACTATGTGATTCCGTAGCATTTCAAAATTGTTAAACTGAAATCACTGAAATCATACGATTTCCGAAGCTTTCAACATCCCCATCCAATATTAATAATCCCCATATTATTGTTAATTGACTCGCTAATTGGAATAACGAGATTCATCTCTCCAATGACGCGCCACTTTTGGAATTAATTCCACCAAAAAGCGCGGCCGAAATTATTTTCGTAGATCGATAAATTCCGCATTGGAATTTATGCTGCCATATTTTTTTTATTGAAAACGGTGGGAATGGCACGTATGTACACAATACGCAATTGAATGATGGAAATTCTCGGCGCAACCGTAAACAAGGTAAATCCCACGCAGCTATTCAGTTATGCCCAGATCAATGCGTTCAGCATAATGTTACAGAGGTTGCAAACACCAGTGGTAAAGTGTCAATGATATCCTCCAAACTCAATACTGTGTAACTAAGAGTACAAACAATTATTGTTGTACAGCACCAATGTCTGTTACTTTCACCGCCAAGTGCCGGTGTCCTGACGCCCCCCCGTGTCAGCATCGGTACGTGCAATTTAAACACTTGAAACTGTCATACATTGAAAATCACGTGAATGTAGGAGGTGAATTGTTCCGTGTATTTCCTTCCATTCGCGAATTGCCAATTGCTTTCAGTTCCATTTGCATTGGATGGGAGATAAATATTGATTGTCATGGCGACAATAAAAATAGTGGAAAAAATGGGGTGGAGAAAAAAAATCGAGAGGGAGGGGGATAAATGCATAGACGGATTTGGAAATCCACTGGGCCCAGGTGGGGGCTGCACTGGCAACAACAAAGCAATTTCTAAATGGAGCCATCGGACAAAATGGACTGTCGTTCAACATCCCCCATTGGTGACTAAACCAAATAACACGTGTGACGAGTACGTCACGTAAACACTCATCCGGTTGTTTAGTTTCTCCTGTCTGGATATCCAATTCAAATGGTAAAAGTTTGGGTTTTTCAATGGTTTTTTCTTCTGTTCGCGAAAAACTTTTCGGTTATTCCACAGTTGTTTATTGAGATGAATTCACAATCAAAATTACGTTTTGCGGGAATTGAAGTTGAAATCGAAGAACCACTTGACTTTTAAAACTTTATAGGCAAAATTTTTGAAATATTTTTTGAGAATTTTCAGAAAGTGAAGGTTTTATTGAAATTTTACGGCACTTTGTGATTGAAAATTCATGATTTGTTGAAGATATCAATGGAAACTAATTTAAATGTTCAGTCTGCTCAATTTTTCTCAAATTTTGCTGCAATGGAAGATGAGAGACAGAAGGACCACTTAGCTTTTAAAATTTTTTTCCTGAAATTTCGAGAACACTTTTTGGAAAGTTTTGTCAAGTGAAAATTTTATTGGAATTTCAAGGAATTTTATGATTGAAAATTCATGATTTCTTGAGGATATCAATAGAAACTGTAATTTAATACGTAAAAGTTCCGGTTTTTTATGTTTTCTTCTTCCAATCCGCGCAAAACTTATCATTTATTTAACAATTGTTAATTGAGACGAATCAAAAATTAAAATAACATTTTGAAAAACAATAAAAAATCTAAAAGTTAGGTTTTAGAATGTTTTTTTAAGCCGTTCAAAATGCAAATGAACAAAATATTTCGAATGCTTTATCGAGGACGAGAGGGATGTTCTTTTTAGTCCACACGCAATACCCCCTTCCCGTGTGCACTTCTAGTGCGGTAAGGTTTTGAGGTGTTTTCCTATGTTTTCGGGTATGAGAAATCCGAATCCGGTGGTATTTTTTATGTAAGTGCATGCAATTAATAGTTATAAACAAATTAAGTGGTTTTTTTGATGATTTTTTTTTTATGGGAAACAATGGCAAATAGAAGAAAATGTTCATGACAAAAGTTGTTCCTTTGTGTGTAATAAATAATTATCATTTTTTTAAATCAAAATCCATCAATTTGTTGCTGAAATATGGTTCACCAGGTGGGCGCGGGAGGATGCGCGACGCGCGAAGATGGGTGGGACGCTCGACGTCCTCTGAATGCTCATCAATCCATCATTTTTCTCAGATAAAACGACCTCTACTCATGTATTGGTACATAGAAAGGAAAACAAAAACACACAAAACACTAATACTCCAAGTATGAGAGATATTTATTTGGATTATTTCTGCGAATTTTCAATTCCAAGAAAATTCGGAGGGGACAGCTGCAAAAATATTCTTGTTTCTTCTTGTTTTAGTCAACTGACGTTTAGAAAATACTCCGATAAATCAGTCTTC
>NW_021680455.1:753287-769613 GCF_001412515.2 Diachasma alloeum | reverse complement strand
ATTATTTATTACACAAAAAGGAACAACTTTTGTCATGAACATTTTCTTCTATTTGCCAATGTTTCCCATAAAAAAAAAATCATCAAAAAAACCAGTTAATTTGTTTATAACTATGAATTGCAGGCACTTACATAAAAAATACCACCGGATTCGGATTTCTCATACCCGAAAACATAAGAAAACACCTCAACACCTTACCGCACTAGAAGTGCACACGGGAAGGGGGTATTGCGTGTGGACTATTTACCGGAATTCGAGCCGTCGAGTTATGAATGTGAATAAATATCAAGAGAGTGAATCATACATTTATGAAACCATTTTTTTGTTCAACGGGGAGAGCTGGGACCTTTGTAATCATCAGTATCTCACGATCTACTGAGAAGAAGTTTGTGGAACTCTGAACCGCTTGTAGGTTTTTTATGTGAGCTCTCAAACGAGATTAACTTTTTCCAATTCTTTCTCTTAGTTTTGGAGAGCTTGAGGATATAAAAGGGTTCGTTTTGCAGAGTTCTTTCACAATTCTTCGAGGAAAAGTCACCAATGCCATAGAGATTCTATACGTATGAACAAATGAGCTCAAAGATATTTTACTAATTCAAACATTTATTTCGCGTTATTGTATTCCAAACCATTATTATTACTAAATCAATTTATCCTGCTGGCTATCACCGGAAATGCAAATTTAGAATGACAAGTATTCTCATTCTTTTAATCAAATAAAGCGTAAAATTATATTTAGAACAACTAAAGAATAATAACAAAATCAAACCAAATTCAAATAATAAATCGAATTGAAAATCATAAAAATCTTTCAGTTCCTTTCAAAATAATAATAAATAAACAATCATCTCATATTAGTTGTCACGCATGAAAAAATTCAATAGAAAACCTAGTGAATTCGCTAGAAAATTCTATTCTGAATTCTATCAAAAAATTCTATTTATTTTTTGCGCTAATTCTATTCGATACTCGATAAGAAAAAGTCAATAGATTTTGAAATTCTGTTTGAATTTTTCTGTTAAGATTTTCTCTATCAGAATATTTGAACATCAATTTTAAATTTTGTTCACTCGGATTTTATGATGCAAAATAAAACAAAATCCAGCGGAAAAACTTGGAAAGTTTGTGCCCAATAATTCTAATAGAGAAAATTTCAAGGGAAAAATTCGAACAGAAATTCAAAATATAGCGCAAGAAACAAGTAGAATTTTTCAATAGAGTTCCGCTAGAATTTCCTAGCAATTTCCCCAGCTTTTCTATTGAATTTGTTCACGCGTGGTGAATTTACCTCAGCGATCTTAGTTTTACGTACCCCCAGCTGACATTCCAATCAAAACTCCCCGATAAGACCCCGAAATCCCGAAATCCCCTCAACGACATCATCAACCATTGTTTCCGCCAAGAAATTGGTGCATCGATAGCATCAGCCCCCATCCCCTCCCACATAATTCATCTCCTCAACCACTCAACGGGACGATACATACCTGAGATAATAGTCGTCCATCGGTAATAGTCTAGACGTTGTACGTCACTGAGCACTCAATTATTCACATCACGCGTGAAGCACATTAGTGAGAAAGCACGCCACTCATTCTACATATCCTGTAGAACAGTAGGATACCACAAAGTTACGAGCACCAATCGCTGTGACTGCGGCATTCAAAGGGAAATGGAGGATTTGCATTTGCGGCTTATCGTTGAGAATTTGCTGAAGTTAAGAGAGAGAGAGAGGGGGTGAGAGGGCGAGTGAGGGGGTGGGGGGTGACCGGGGGAGTTTGAATGTGTATGCAACTCAGGAGTATGGTGGATAGTTCACACAAGAGGGTTGTTGAGGTAGAGGAGAGGATTGAGAAGTTAAGTGAATGGGAGAAAAACGGAATTGTCAAGTGGTAGAAGTGAAAGACAGGGTGGAGAAATGTATGTCTACATAGCTATATGGATGGAGCTATGCATATATCTCATCTACTATTCTGACTTTGCCACCGTTTTCCTCTTGTACGGCTGAGATATAGCGTTTTGGAAAAGACGCTGGGGCTGTTGAGTTAGCGACAAGGAATGGCGTATTCCCTTGGTGATGCTGAGGCACTGAGACCCGAAATAGAGGGACGAGGGGATAAGAAATGTAAAGGTATATTAGATGTGTGCAGAGGAATGGCGGGATAGAGGGATTCTCGGGGGGAAGACAATACCCCGGAGTTTATAGAATCAAGGATTGCTAGATTGTGGAAATTGGTATCAGTGAATAGCCACTTTTGGATGGAAACTTGCATCGGGTCAGCGAACTCGACTTTGCGGAGTTGGAGAGCTGTTTCAGGATTTTACGGTGAATGAGGGAAATGTTGGGGAATTGTTGTCGTTTGGAATCGCGGCTTATCGTGGTTTATAGTTTGAAGGATTTGGGGATGATGGCAACTTGTTAGGGAAGTTTTTTTGTGGTTCAAGTTTTTGATGATTTTTGGGGTTTGGGGGTGGGAAGGGCTTTTTAGCTGGAAGTGTGGGTTTTAAGGGCGCGGTGGGTTCATCTGACTGGGGATGTCCATCAGGAGTTGAGCTCGATGAGTGGACGAATTGGTCTTCTCAAGAAGAGATGTAGGGTTCGCGTTTACATGAAGGAAGAAAGTTAGTTCCATTTGCAGTTGATGGGTTTAGATCAAAATCGAATGTTTTCGCCCAGTGAACGTTGATTCTGTATCTACTAACGATTCTGATGCCAATGAAACCCTCGGAGGCGCCAGAAATGTGTCAGATCTTGGATCTTTTCCGGGAGAAAGTTGATTTTCGCAAAAATCGAATTCTTTTGCCAAGTGAATGTTGATTCTGTGTCTACTAACGATTCTGATGTGAATGAAACAATCGTAGGTCCCAGAAATGCAGAAATAACTTTTTTTTTTCATCCGGGGCCAAAGTGTCAGATAAAAAAGTTTCTTGAATTTAGAAAACTGAAGGTTAGAAATCACGGTTTCTAAAACGTAGAAACTTGTTTCTAAAGCTAATCCATTTTTTTTTCTCTTTGTAAGACCTCCAACTTCAAACATATACCAGGGATATACGTAATCAATTTTTTAAATTTTCTGCTCACGTGGAAAAAAATATATTTTGAGAATTATATATTCTATACATGAAATTGGTCTATATTATATATTTTTTCATGTATTTCTCAATGAGGGTGGGACGTTCTCTATAAACTGTGTGGTATATAAATTTTTTTGTAGAAAAAATATATAGATGCTTTTTTTTTATTACATCAGATGTATACACGTGCGTGCAAAATATATGCGGCAGCAATATACAGGCGGCAAATTTCATGTATTTTCAATATAATATTCATCTATTCCGCATATATTTCACATATAAATAACCTTTATGATTTTTCCGTGGGAGAGATTTTAATTTTTCCTGATGATTTGGGACTGTTTCAGGATTTTTTGTGATTTTAGGTAGAAGGATTTTGAGATGAACTTTCTTCGGAAGTTATTTGTGACGAAAATTTTCTGGAAATACAGGTTTGAAGTGGAATATGAGTTCGCGGGACTCTGTCTATTCATCAAGGGATGAATAAGAAACGAATCATGAGTTGAGCTCGATGAGTGGCCAAATTGATGACTGCATAGTCTACTAACACGAAGATCCTGGGTTCGCGCCCTCATACTAAAAGAAAGTGGTGAGCTCGATAAGCTTCTTTCAGCCATGTTCACCATTGTTCAGTTGAAGAAATCAAATTTTTAAAAATGAAACTTCCGGCTGATTTCCGCATCTGCATTTGTCACATTTTTAGTCGCGAAAAACAGTTAACCTGCACTTCTCCACAAAAAAGAAGAGTATGAATTCGAATGAATTCAGTTTAAATAAAACACCCATCTGTGAAACTCCAAAAAGTTTGCGAGAATCCACTCATCTCATTCCCACTGTTTGAGTAACAATTTCAGTTCGTCTCGGAAATTTGTCCCTCTCCCGTGCCCCTCCATTCACGCCAAACCCACCCGCATTCTCACCTACAACCAGACATGTCTTCTTTTTCCCACCTTCTCGCTCTATTCAACAACTTATTCCCGCTCGTTTTCATCCCCCTTTTGCACACGGCTGGCCCCAATGGCCTATAGCCACTACCGAATACTTCGCAGAGATGTGGGAAAACTCTGTCGATCGTGCACGTGGGGACACCTTTGAGTACAGAGAAGGCGAAATCGAACGTGTCTTGAATTATGAGACATTGGACGAACCTGAAAAAGTTTGCCGTCTCCTTGTATCCACCCCTTCTCTCCCCCCGCCCCAGTGAATGCCCACTCCCAGGGCACTTCTCGCATCTCTTCCGGATCGGATGCGAACCAAGTGAGAAAAGAAACTCAGTGGGTGCTGCGGAGGAAAAAAATGTTGAAAGTATTTCAAACGTAACTGCTTCTGAAATTTTATGATACTGTGATTTTATTTTTTCGTCGTTGCTAAAAGTAAATGTTATTACATTTTTTTTTCTGGCTATTTCTATTCTGAGTAACGCTTGCGTGTAGTGGGAAATAAAACATCATTTCTCGGTGGGTCGTACTGCAATTTTTAAGACCAGCTTACGGTGAGATTCTATTACTCGACAGGGAGAGGAAAATTGAGAGAGTAAATAAAAAATACTTTAGGAAGATTTTGTGTGCTTGTTAAAAACAGTCTTGGAAATTGAATTTTGCAATAAAGATGATTTCACGGAGGCTATATTGGCAATTTAGTTAGGAAATTGGGGCGGATGAGAGGACGCTTGGGTGTCTCGGTGTTGTTGAGAGTAAAAAATAAAAGTTTATGGATACGATAAATACGATCAAAACGCTCATTGACTTGTAACCAATTTTCAGCGTGTCTGGGGGTATCAGCTACTGAGAACGACCTCTGCGATCCCCCGCTGACTTCTGTCCTCCTTCTTTTATCCTTTCCTCTCCTTAGATTCTGTTGCCATACGCGTCCACATCAAAGGGGACTTTCTAGAGAGCGGGAAAAAAAGCTCGAGGCAAAAGAACCTTGTAATCCGGAATGAAAAGGTTGTCAAGGCGTATAACGGCTGGTGGTACGCTATGGCAGCGGCTTTCGTGGAGGATGAGATGAGTACGGAGAATGAGGACGGTGATATTAGTTATACCCTGGCACAATGTTACGAGATGTCCTCTAAAAATGATACTGAAAATTCAGTGAATGGCGTTAATGGGAATTTTTTAGCTAGCAGCAGTTCAGATTGATGTCGACATCATTTTTGTGGCGATGGGTTCAGGGGAAATTTGTGTGGGGGGAATTTTGGGGAATTTAAGTGGTTTTAAGGATATCTGAGTATCTTTTACTGTTTGGTACAGGTCACACTATAGATTCAACCATTTTCAATCATCAGATTTGTCAACTAATTAGCGTATGAAAAACTGAAAAAAATCATGAATAAATAATATTTTGCACAGGATTTTTATTTTTTAAATATTCGTTGTTTACAAATAAATAATTGAAATTGTTTAAACGTGAGGAAACTTTATTTTTTTAGGTACAACATCGATTTTAGGTAAAATTCTGAATATGAATAAATTTGTTACGATTCCTAGCAAATGATTTTTACGGTGGGAAATTGATTGTTTATAAATTATTTATAGAAAATGGTCGTAATTTTCAAAAATTCCAATTTTGAAATTGTTTTACTAATTTTGTTCCAAAAGTAAACTTTCTCTTTCTTCCGATTTTTAAAATGTTATTTAACGGTTCACTATCGAAATTCAAAGTACCAAAATACCAAAATAACGTACCCTGATGAATAAACTACGTGGAGAGAAAAATTCAATAAAAATTACCAGAATAAAACGTAAAAATTACGTTTCGAAACGTAATCCGCGAGCCAAGTAAAATTCAATAAAAAGTGTAAGTCGGAACTGAAATTGTACGAATCGCCTCGTAAATTCTACAATTTGTTGCGTAAAAATTAACCACCCGTCTGATGACTCACCGCTGTGAGGACAACAAGTCGTTCCGTAGAAATAACTCCCCAGCTTCATAAATATTCTTGAACGTTCAAGAATTTTTTATTTTGGAGGCATAATAAGTCGATAAGTTTCTGTAAGATTTCACTTCTTCGGGAAAAATTTCGTGACAATTTCGTACTTTATTCGGTGATGAACCTGAAAATTCACTGAACGTTTCAGATTTCTTCTCTTCTATTCCTATAAAAATTGCCGGAGAACGATTCCCCATTGCGGATTACGTGGATTGTTCCGTAATTTTTACTGAATATTTCTCGCCTTGTAGTTAATTATGATAATTGCCCTCAGCTCATTATTCCAAAAGCCGCAACCGGCCAAAAATTAAATTTTCCTCGTCGAATAAAGTTCAGATGCCCGACTGAAGTGATCCCCCACTCTCTGTCCCTTAATCGCAGCGATTATAATCGAGGCTCTCTGCACTGAATTTCGTGTCATTATCCCTTCGATTGACCGTAGGGCCTTTGATGCTATAAACCGAGGGAACTGCTAATCGACGCTGGCTACACGCCTGTTCCTTATGATCTTGTCTCCAAAACAGGAGGAGGATGCACCTGCCACTGGAGTGATTGCTTTCGCCCGCCAGCAATTGCGCCCGGATGAGTAAAAAAACGGCAAAACGATCATAAAATTATCCGAAGTACTTTGAGAAGAATTTTATAAAATTATCATTCAATTTTTTTCGTAACTTTTTTCAGATCCACTCCAGGTTCCTCAGATCCGATGATATATTTTTTTAAAAGTCTGTAATAAGACTTACATTTAATGGGTTTTAATACTGGAGATTGTGAACATACGTTTGCCATAATGGAGAGTCCTTTCATGCTGGAGGGCTTTATGTGAGGAACGGCCATCATATCATGGAGTCGTGGGGCTTTTCATGAAACGAATATCCCCTGCTCAATGAAACGAGGTAATAATAGTTTGATTGGTTATCGATTGTTCGCAAAAATATTTTCGTACTTTTTTTACATTCATGTGGAGCAGTCACCCATGAATATTGTCACATTCTCGGTGATGGTACCGTGGTTTTTTCCCGATCGGAGAAGATTTGATGGATGGCATTGTTGGAATGTTCAATAAAGGGTTCAATGGAAGGACACATATCAAAGAAACTGCACAAGAAGTGCAGAGTTTTTCCTGCCGGAGAAATATAAGCATTTCGCCAGTATCAATGGCGCTATTACGAGCAGTAATTTCATTTTATTGCCTCCAATGAATCTTTCGGTGATGCCACTATTAGAATTTCACCACTAGATTTAACGCGGGCGGCGAAATATCGAATGCACGTTGAATCATCAGATTTAACGAAAGCACTGGAATCGAGCGATTTCCTCTCTGCGAAATTAACTTTGAAATCATCTCTGAAATCACGATGAAGTCGTCTGGAATTCAGTAAATTAATCGGAGTCCGTGAAGCCGGAAGCTGAAATTAGTGGAGAGTATTTCGGGAATTTTAATTCGTGTGAAATCATCAGAGAAAAAGAAAAGTTTTGATTTTCAGGGACACTGACTAGAATGACCCCGATTATTAGAGACTTTTATCGCTGGAATTCGGAGATAGATTTCCAAAAATTTAAGATGTGTTCCTGAATATTAGTGATACTACAAAATTATTTCGTAGTCGAGTTTTAGTAAAGTCAATCATATTTTATTTTATTTTGAGAAAAATTGTAAGGAGACAACGTATTAATAAAATCAGTGTCTCATGTTTCTTAATTATTAAAAATTTTCCTTCATATTAAAATCATCATAATTTTAGAAATTTTTTAGATGAACATAATTGTTCACTTTTAAAAATTTTCTACTGAAATTTCAAAGAATTTTGTCTTTGAAAATTCATAAATTCATGGGAAAATCCATGAAAACTGTAAATTGCCGTTTAATTATTCCGGAAAAATGAATGAAACATTAGGATAATTCTGAAAAATTCCTCTCAATTTTCTGAGAATTCCAAGAATTTGAAAGAAATTCCGGGAAAATTTAAGGGAATTTGTTACTGAAATATTCATTTTCATTTGAAAATCCATATAAATGGCGGGATTGTCGTCGATTTTCCTTAAAAAAATTGGAACTTTACCCGAATTTTCAGAAGAACTTAAAATTCCATCAACTTTTCCCTCGTAAATCGAAATTACGGTATTTTCCCGAAAAATTCAGTCAAATTTTGCCAACAATGTTCTTCGTGAATCGTCACAGACTAGTGAACAAACCCAATGTCAAACCTCGCCTAGGAATAGCATTTTCATTCATCCGGAATCATAAAGAGACGAGGAGACAAGTGCAAGTGGTCCAGAGAATCCAAAAATACTCTCACTAGTCTTTTGATGTTTCGGCATATCCGTTGGTGTCGCACTCAGTGGCATCTCGCCGGTCACGATCGTAATCCCAGAAGCAGCATCCTCCCCGTCACTACGTGGAATCTTTTGACGCCAGTGAGAGCTGGAAGATTCAATGAAGCTTGGTGATGCCATCGGTCTCCTGGTACAGATCCAACCCGGGGAATAAATTGCGTGCTCTCCCCCTTTATTTACGCTGTGCACGCAAGCCCCCGAACCAGTAACAAAGCTGTTACGTTTACCTCAAACCACAAGTACTCACAAACTGCTAAGGACGAATGGCTTTTTCGGAAGAATGAGATACTCCCATCGTACGAAAACAAATTTATCTCTCATTTTGAAGTTTTAATGAACGGAAATGGATACCGAGTTCCGTTGAATTTTGTATTCACGGAGAATATTCGATTTCACTCGGATCTTGTGGTTTTCGAGGATCCGATATTGACTTTTATTTTTCATATCAACTTCGCTTCCGTTTTTTTTATTCGCAAAGCCCAACCGCTCAATTTTAAAGCGAAAAGAACCGAACGCACGATATGTGGGGGAACGGATACCCTTGTGCTATATTCTCTTTCGAGTAGTGTCGAAAGCACTGGTTGATATGACACTCATGCGTGAATAATTTCCACCAGTTGTACTGAAAATGTATCAACTTTTGCTCAAAATAAACGCAGGCATCTCTTTCATCTTCACCGAAAATTCTTTTTTACTGTTTTATCACTTCTTTTTACCGCTGTCTGCATGGACGAATGACTCGATCTGTATACCGTTGTCTTTCTATTATTTTGCTCCTACCTTTTTCATTTTTTTTTCGAGGGTTGTTTTCTATTTTCATTCCCCTGTAAAGTCGACAAAACGCAGCAGACGGGGTTACAGTGCCGGCATGCCGAGAACAAGCCGCGACTACTAGTCGAGCTGTTCCCGTGGGGCGTTTGCTCCTATATTTATCCAATGTCGTAGTTGGAAGCGTGAAAGTAACATCGGTTCGTTGAGCTTCTTCGTGTCCCGCGGAGAGATGAAAAAATAGTGGAGGGAATGACAAAATGGGAATGAGAGGAGTCAGCTGTATGCGGTGTGGCGCGTGGCCGGGGCCTCGAGAAGTGAGGACCCTAATTCAGAGGCGTTCTGGGGTATTTAGAATGCACACCGCGGCCTGTACGGTGTCCAACGTCATCATCAAAGAACCCTGCCTCCGGGGGACTCTCTCTGTTCCCATCGCCTTACGTGGTTTTACGTTCTGTTTTAAATTAAATTCCTGTGTTTTTTTTTGCGCGCTTGCTTTGTGGAGGGTTATTCCTGCTTTTTGGAAAGTCACTCGCGCTTTTTGCATAGGGTTGTCTGAGGGAAATGAATGGTGAATGGCGGATGCTTTCGGAGGGTGGAGAATATTCCTGGCTGATGTGGAGGTCATTTCAACCTATGAATTTTTAAGCTGTTTGGGGTGATGAAATAGTTCGTTCATTCTGGGCATTCTTTGGGGATGCAGAGACAATAGGTTTATGATGACTGGAGTTGGACATATTACAGAGGCTGTAGATAGATACGTGAGTTTTCTTAGAAATTACTCGATTGAATTTTTATAAATTTCATTTTCGATCTGAATTTGTCAATTCAGTAGCCAAGTGGTAGAACGGTATAAGTCAATTTTGACTATTGACCAGTTTTCAATGAATATCTCGGAATCTAAGGGAGATAACAAAATTTTTATTATGACCTTTTTTGTAAAGCCGATTGAGAGCTATAGCAAATGTAATTACGAAAATTTCGCTATCTCTGTTAGATTCGGAAATATTCCTCAAAAACTGAATTGGGAGATAAGTCGACTTAAACCGGTTTACCACTTCGGTACTGAATTATATTGCGTGAGAAAAATTTCGAAGAAAATCATAAATGGTCAGCGCTATTTAAATTGTATTTTGCACAGAATTTTCATTTTTTTTAAACATTCGTTGTTTATAAATACATAATTGAAATTGTTTAAACTTTCGAAAGCCTTTTTTTAGGCGTGAAATCGATATCTGGTAAATACCTAAATATAAATAAATTTGTTATAATTCCGAACAAATGATTTTTACAGTGGAAAATTGATTGTTTGTAAATTATTCGTAGAAAATGGTTGTAATTTTCAAAAAATGCGCTTTTTAAATTATTTCATCAATCTTTCTCCAAAAATAACATTCTAATTTTCTTCAGATTTTTTGAATGTTTTCTAACGGTTCAATAGTGAGATTCAAAATGTCCGGAAACTTGTGGTCAAATGGGGCTTAAATGAAAGCTCTGATGTTCGACTACAAAAGTAGAAAATCATTTCTTCATTTTTGCAGAAAAAATAGCGAAAGTACTTGAATATCCTTAACATCATTTCTTTTAAATTCAAAAAGAAAATTCATTCCACCCACCGAAATACGTTTCATACGCTCTTCCCATGAAGTAAGAAAAAAACCAAGACGAAGAATGATTTTCCCTTCAAGATCTGGAAGCCTTCTCGAGACGTTGTCAGTCACATCGGACTAGTAAAATGAGTGTACGTCTCTCTACTCCGGAGGAGCGACGGTTCATTTCTGAAGTAGATATACAGAAATGAGACAGGGGGAAAAGTTGGGAAACAAAAAAAAAACATTGAGCCGTGTTAACCAAGCCCTGTGATTAATAACAGTCGTCACAAAAGTTGCCAACCGATAGGAGAACTCGTTGCCACCTGGCGCCGTATATATCCCTGACATTCATCTCGGTAGCGCGTTCCAACAGCGATATGACGAATGACGCGACTCACGCTGCGATCATTTTTCACGCTCCCTGTTTTCTTATCCATTTGCCGTTTCTCTCAAGACGGTCAAGCGGTGCAAGTGTTTTCCAATTTTTGATATTACCATTTTTTTAAGATAACATAAATAAATGAGGGTGCTTTCACATAAATTTCCAGCATCTGAATTTCAACCAATAGAAATGCAGTATTTGACGGCTTGCGGAGGAATGGGGGTAGAATTATTTCCATAATTTTCTGTAGCTGGAAAAGGGAGCGAATGAAATGGCTAGTGGTTCATGCATATCATTCATCATTGCTATGTATTTTTTTATTATTAACAATGATGTTTCTAATTCATTTATCAACTTTTGAGCCTGATTTGAAAGTTTTTTTAGTCAAATAGTTTACGCAGAGAGAATAGTTGTATAAAAATAACAATTACTAATCAGTTTTTTTGAATTCAACTCCTACACAGCTAATTTCGTTTTGTTTAATATAAAAATTTTCACCATTCAAGTAAAATAGACAAAAAAATTATCCTGAAAATATTTAAGATACATTCACGATTCTTTTAGAAACATTTTTCGCGCTAATGTAATATCAAACGAAAAAAACGAAATTAGCTATGTAGGAGTTGAATTAAAAAAAAAATAATTCGTAATTGTGATTGCACACATTTTTTTTTAATTTGACAAAAAAAATTCTGTAACTCAAAAATTGGGGTTACGGACTATTTTAAATATTTAAAGTTTCGGTGGGGTAAACGAACAATAAACAATTAATGTTTTGCACTAATTATTCGTTTTTAGACACATATAATCGATCTTCAATGTACACAGTTAGAAAAAAAATGAAATTTCATGGACAGTTGACTACTAATTTTCGGGACAGTGACATTGAATGCGATTTAGGGGAAAAAATAATGACAATTATGAAAATTTGGTAAAATTCCATAATTTTAAGCAGCAGACAGACGAGAATTCCCTAATTTATTGGAATTTTCAATCAAATATGAATATTCAGTGCCAACTTACATTGAATTTTCAGTAAAAATTCATGATTTTTTCTCCTTAAATCGCATTCAGTGCCACTGTCCTGAAAATTCAAGAATACATTTCCCAGAATTTTCTGGTTTTCTATTGATTGTCAGAAAAAAATGGAGCTGAAATTTACAGTTCTTTTTTATTTTTCCACGAAATTCTCCATTTTCAATGACGCAATTCCTTGAAATTTCCGCAGTAATTAAATTCAATAAAAATTTCGGAAAAGTGTACCGGAGATTTCAGACAAAAATTTTCAACAGTGTATGATAAATCTCCTTCCATTAGCCCGCTGTGACTTTCTTTAAAACTCACACTAGTCGCCCCTTAAAACAGCTAACTTTTCCCCTTAATATTCTCCCCCACACGCATTTCGCGTATGGATGCAAATTTGCTTCATTAGGATATCGAACGTGCCCAACGTGTCTCGAATAACCCGAGTATCGCAGCAGTCTCGTGAGATACCTGGGGCGCTGTCTGAAAAGGTAACCGATATACTGGAAGGAACGCACCAATTAAGACGACGGGGGCGATCGCGTGCCTCCAGAGAGAAGTGTTTCTTGGGTAAAGTGGATACCCGGACAATTTTACCTCTCTCTCTCCTCCTCTTTTCCACTCGTCCTCTCTGTTCTTCATTCATTTCACTCGCTGGCTGGAGGGTTTCTGATTGATATTAGCATAGCCGATGGGTGGAAAGAAGAGAGACATGTCGTCTGGTGCAGGTGAGAAAGCGAGCTGTATCGCCTCGGGAGTGCTGTATCAAAATCCCATGGGATATTTCGGCGGATGGAATTTCAGGGAAATGGTCGTACCCGGTTCTTGACCCCATCCATTCCTCCCAACCCCTCGTTCCAATGTAAATATCATAGTTTTGGATGATGATGTGATGTCGAAACTATTCAGACGGAGTTGATGTATCATTTTGCGGACAGGTGAGTATATTTAACAGCACAGGGGGGGGGNCAGGGGGGGGGGAAGTTTCGGGGTTTGATGGATTCATTAATTTCAATTTAAAAGGCTCGGTGACCCAAATGAATTATTAAATGTGTTTGGTCTGCTATGGAGAAACAACCGGTTTGTCAATTTTACGGCGGCTGGACTCTAATTTTCATTTTCCTGCCAACTGTAATTGTTGATTGTTCGTCAAATTGGAGTTTGGGATTTTCAGGGTGGGCTATCAATTAATGGATATTGAGTAGAAAACAGTATGATCGAAGGGAACAGTTTCACTGAAATGTTTTTTTAATTGAATTCAATCATTTTTATGGTTATTGATTGAATAAAAATAATTGAACTAACCACTCTCAGTCGTGCCCTCTTCCCCCTGGCTGATCGAAAGGGGGGAGTTGTTTTCGCACTTGAGTAAATAAAAGGAGTGTTTTTTAAAAAGAAACAATGGAACATTATTACACTGTTAGAAAATCGCTCATGCAATTTCAAGTGCAAAAGATTGAAATTTTTAACAACGACGAAGTTACATGAAATTTCTGCATATTTCTTCGTTCATGAATTAGTTAATTTCCTGAATATTCAAGTAATTCTCGATTTTCAGGTCCATACGGCACTGAAAAAGCTTGACGATTTTGAAAATTGAATTGTATGTGATGTTCAATTTTTATGATGAGTTTGGAAATTCAAGCTTTCATTGAAAAATCAATGATTATTTAACATGAAAAACAGAATTTTCTTAAATTTTCAAGATGAATGAGAAATTTAGTTAAGACTTTCATTTGAAATTGAATTCAACCTCACAATTTCACGAAATTTTTAAAAGTGTATTAACTGCTGAAAGATTGATTGAATAACAATTGTTTTAAACCATTTTCAGTCGGAATTCGCCGAGTGCTTGAGGCGCATTCAGCTGCGTTGTGTTCCCCAATCGAATTTATAGTGATAGTGATGTAGAATCGAGAGATTTTCCACTATTTCTTTGATTTTGCTTTGATGTTTCCCCGAAATTCTGAATTTTCAACGACAAAATTCCTTGCAATTTCAAAATAATTAAATTCGATAAAAATTTCCAAAAAGTGTAGCGGAAACTTCAGACAAAATTTATAACACTGTTGTAATGCCCGAAATTTTCCACGATTTTCTAGATAATTTTTATGCAACTTTTCACTCCGCGCATTCATTACCCCCCAGACAAATGTGTCTGGCCGCTGGAGAGCCTGGACACTGAGCTGCATGATAATGATTCAGTTGCAGTATGTTGATCCAGTGCAGGGGACAATTCGCCACGCCTAACGCGTGCAACAGAGATTGTACCAACATCACGAAGCAACAGCCACACACCACCACAAGGATAGAATCTCACTGCGCTCTCCCCCGCCCCTTCGTTATCCTACGGTAGAATCCATAATTCAACTACACCGTCGAATCCTAGGGATTATTGGGCGCAGCTGCTGTTGTGGAAACAGAGTCTAAACTTAGGGAAATTGATCGATCTTCGTGTCCGTGCCACTTCGAATTGTCCATCTCATCTTGTATAATGTCGTGTATGTTGAGTTGTCATTCCGAGCAAGATGCAGTGCCTCCTGGTGACAAGCATGATTTAATGCTCTCTAGTTTGCATCATCAATATAAATCGATTATCCTCTCGACAATCGGGTTTGAAATCAACTTCAGATATTTATTCTGCACTCATCTTCAAGATCTAAACTATCAATTCTCGTTCAAATATTTTCGGTACACTTATCTCCATCTGTCACTGAGTATTTATATCATTTATCAATAATGTTATAAATAGGGTCTTCAAGGCGTGTTGATTCAAGACGTTGAACGCAAAAATATCTTGAAATAAGATGTTTTTTTCGGACAAAAAGAAATATATTTGAGAGACAAGACATTTTTTCTGCCTCAATTAGAGGTAATTGATGACTATGCAGTCACTAGTCATTTATGACGGCAGCACAACGACAAGACATTTTCATTAGTCTTTTTGATCACACAAATTGGGCAAAAATGAATGAAGTATTTGAAAAAAATGTTGTAGCTGAACATTAGAGCTTTCAATTGAGCCCCATTTGATCGTAAATTGTAGGACATTTTACAATGATTTTATTATTTGAACTTTACAGGTCTGAATTTAAATATTGATATCAGACCGTTAGAAGATATTTTAAGAATCTAAAAAAATTAGAAAATTAACTTTTGGAGAAAGATTGACGAAATAATTAAAAAATTCAAATTTTAAAAATCCGAGTATTTGCTATAAATAATTTATAAACAATCAAGTTTCCACCGTAAAAATCATTCGTTCGGAATCACAAAAACTTTATTCATATTCCGAATTTTACCAGAAATCGATTTCACGTGTAAAAAAAATACGGTTTCCGAAAGTTTAAAGAATTCTAATTATTTACTTAGAAGCAAAGAATGTTTGACAAATGTGATGATTGAAATTGATTGAATCTATAATATCCTTAATACCTTAATTTGACATACTGAAAACAACTCAAATTTGAAAACACAAACGTCTCAAAAATTCGCCAAAAGTGGTTAAATTTCAGCCCCTATTTTTTTCTACTCAAACAAAACCAACGGAGACAGTGCAATAACTGATAATTCCCCTCGGAATTGTGTGGAATTTCTCCTCCAATCAAAATTCCCTGAAATTCATAATGGAAAGATAAATGGAGCACGTAATACCGAAGTTAATAGCTCCAGAACCTCCTCAACAATTCCATAAATTGTAGAATCAATCAATAAACCTCCTCAACTCGATTTCTCATTTCACCAGCCACTAATGTCTCCCGCAATCTCCAAATGAATATAATTCCCGACTCTCGCCCCACTCCACGATACAAGTAGTTCTCCTCAAGATAACGACGACAATTAAACCAAACTGTCGCTCAAAGCCCCTTATCTCCGGGCATCACGTCATCCCGGAAAATTTACCGTCCATCTGTTTCATTATCTCGTGAAATGACATCTTGAAAATTTTGACAGTCGACTTAACACCCCTGCTGGCTTCACCTCTCCCAACTGATCGAAAATGCAACGTATAAACAGCCCCTCCACCGCTACCGGTCATAGCCCTCCCGACAAGGACTCTGAGTTTAGTTAGCAGTCGAGTCCACGTCTCCATGCTAGACTGATTATTCAGAGCCCCAGATGTGTGGCTTGTTGTTTTAACCGAGATAACAACGAGCTGCTGCCACTGCTCCAGGGAACGAGAGAGCCAGAGAGAGAGAGAGAGAGAGAGAGAGAGAGAG
>NW_021680455.1:734221-753223 GCF_001412515.2 Diachasma alloeum | reverse complement strand
GGGGTGGGGGAGAGAGGGATGAGAGAGATAGGCGCTCGAGTTGAGTATCGCAAGCACCAAAGCACCCCACTATTCCCCGAGGAGGATGACTCGCTTTTGCGGTTACAATGTATTTCTCACATGTAAACTCATATCCAATTAAGGCTGAATACGTGCACATGCAGTCGTAACGACCTACATGTGATGTCCCGCAGGCACACACCCACTCCCCGACCCATCCTCGGCCGCTACTCCATCAGCGCCCCTCACGGCTGCCATGACCACAAGAATTAAATCCTTGCCATGACTTCAACGGTTAGATTCGTTAACTTTGGACAGGTCAGATGTCAGGAACACGGGAGGATTTCACCTGTGTTAGAGGGATTTGAGGATCGGGAGAATCGCTGATCTGAGTCTGCTGAAACCTGATGAAACCGGATATTGATTCATTTTTGATCAGGAATGAATGACAAATGTGTTTCTCATTCCGCAGATGAATAAATTCTGCCAATGATTTGGGGTCGGTATGAGGAATTTTGTTAAAGTGACAATCCACACGTGCGTGACCTCTGATTTGAGCCTACGCAAGTGAAAATTCGAGTCAAACTTGAATCAAAAGTCTTGAATAGTTTGAATGAAAAATATAGAGTTGAATACATGGAGAAAATTATTTGGTCAAGTTCACCAACTAGTTGTTGAAAAAATGAATTACCAAACAGTTGTTGAATTTCAATAACTATTTATTTAATTAAAATTTAGAAAAAGATTTTTCAATTTCATTCGACAACCATTTGTTAAAGTTTCAATAAATGTTCGTCGATTTATTTGATGGATCAAATTTAACAAGGAATTGTAGATTATTGCGAAAATATCTTCTACACTGATAGACTGATTCATTTATTCCAAACGAGATTCGTTAACTATTAACGAATGGTAAAGTTGAACATAACCACATGAATATTCGTTAATAGTTAACGAATGGTTCACTTGAAAGGTAAAAATCGAGTCAAACAAGTCTTCTCAAATGTGCATTTGTTAACTATTAACGAATGGTAGACTTGAACATAACCAAATGAATATTCGTTAATAGTTAACGAATGAACATTTGGTGAGACCGAATAGATCCTCGTTTCGTTAACAATAACTAATCCTTTCTCTCAGTGTAGGGGAGACATTGATTAATTGTCAAGATATAAATGATTACGGGATTATTTCCAAATGTATATATGCCCTTAGCATCTAGTTTAGTAGTCAAAATTGATTGAATGAAATTGAAAAATCTTCTCTGAATTGTAATTAATGAGTTGTTAAATTTCACCAACCAGTTGATGAATTTCAACAACTAGTTGGTAATTCTTTTTTTCAACAACTAGTTGATGAAATTCACCAGATAATTTTCTCCGTGTAATCTCCAATCAAAAATGAAACGCTGGTAGCGGTGGGTGGATATAGGATCAGAATTGATATTCTCTTCACAACACGAATAGATGAGACTTCGAAAAATATAATCACGAAATTATGTCCGACATCTGCATCACATCTAAAATCAGGCTGAGTACTGTTAATGACAAAACTGCTATTAATGCATCATCTCACCAAACTGACGAGTTGACACACTTATGTATTCATTATAAATTGAACAGTTTTGAATAATTGATCAATTTCTTAGAAAATTAAAGCCTCAAAAATGCTGCCTTCGACATTTGATAGGTGCTTGTTTGGCGCTATGCATCAGTCCAGATACATTTCTGTGATATGATCTCAGTAAAACTGAACACAACTTGCAACGTCAGCATTTCATAAACTTCTATATTCAAATGGATTCATCTTTTGCACACTTCTCCTCTCAGTATTTACATCTGCGTCATAAGATGGATTTACTAGGGCTCTCAATAACCTGTCTTCTGCAAATTTGCTACATCATTTTTACGAGGATAATACCTTTTGATTTTTCATCAGGCAAAACTGCTTGAACAAGGAAATACTGAAAAAATGGGATGAACGTGAGGAAACGTTTATCCCTCGGTTTTCATTTGTTTTTACGATACTGCCCAGTTTATACGATCGTACCGCACATTTGGCTTGTGCAAAACAAAGCTGTAAAGCTCCGAGAAATTTTCGAGCGAGGGAGGTGGTTTTTTTTTCACTCCTCTCTCTTCCTTTTTTTTGAGTATGTCGGGTCTTTTTTTACGAGCGATCGTTCCGACGATGGCTGGCTCCGTGGGGAGTGCTTTTATTTCGACGGATTTTCGTCACCCTGTGTAACTCGTGTCGTGACGCTGATCCGGTGTATTGAATCATTCGTTGGTTCATGGTGAATATTGGTTTTATGGGGGAATTAATGGTAATCTCCGGGTTTTCGAGGCTTTCGGGGAGGAAGCGTTCGTCAATGTTTTTGATCAATTTGAAGGCATGAAATCGGGGGCTTTTTCCTGACATTTGGGACTTTGATGATGCGAATAAAAATTTTTACTACCAAATTTTCCATTCATTTCAACATTTTTTTGGCGAAAATTGATGAACTTACGGATTTATTTTAATGGAGATTTTTTTGTTCCATTTATTCCAAATAAAAGATTATGCAATGGTAAAAAAGTTCTCGCTCTCGCGCTTTAAACCCCGATTTAATTTCGAACTACTAAAATATTTATTTGGGTCAAGGAAACATCTGCTCATATTTAAAAAACCGCTTATTTGGAGTGAATAGAAACGCAAATAAAAAGGAAATTCAATTTTGAGTAAATGAATTTTCACATTTTAATTAAATTTATCGAATCGATGGATGCTACACTATTCTGATAGATGCCAGTAAAATAGTGCACCCATAAAAATGGTTTATTGGAATAAAATAAACTTTATTCGATTCAACTTGAAGTTATTTCATTCAAATTAACGTTTTTTCTGTGTGCGCAACATTTTTAGACAAAAACTCTTCACTTCCTCTAGTTCTACTCGTGTAAATTAGCAGTCAATTGCTCACGCAGAGGCCAAAATATCAAAGATTCGTTTGTTAATAATAATTGCAGTGAGTTCATTGCTATCAATTCGGCCACTTCCTCGGCAACTTCTTCTGACATTAAAGTCTCAAGAAACGCTGGAAGACAGAAAAATAAATTTCACCATCTCCAATAAAAATGATTATAAAAAACATCGAACAAATTTGGGTTTCAATTAAAAAAACTTCTTGGGCGCTGCTGAAACGTTACTATTCAAATTATCCTCGCAAATCAGAATCGATCCCCAACCGCCCTGAAATCAATAAAATTTTACACCCACATTTGCATAAATTCTGATGGTTGTCATTAAAATAGTACGATATTTGGTATACGTTTATGACTATTCGCTATAAAGCGTGAAATGTACACACTGTTTCTGGTTAGTGCATTGAAACTTTGCCACCTCTGAAGCCGAAGCAATACCATTGGGAGAGTGAGATGGCACATGCACACCCCCGGAAAACCCATCGTCAAAGCTAGAATGGGGATGAGAGAAAGGGGAATCTAGTGTACGACCGTAATAGAATAATTAAGTGTTGCATTGCAGAGTCCCAGGGACCCACTATCCAACGGGTTATCCCCACCTAGCGCCCCTCGCTCATTCCTTTCGCTCATTCTCACAATCTATTCTTGTCTCTTTCGCGCAAATTCCCCGGAAGTTGTGCTTCAACCGCATCGTTGCCAACGATGGTTGGAAATTTCACCCACAAGTTTGACACGGCCTACCCCTAATTCATTGCGATCAGGGCAAATCTTCATTTTATTGTTTAATTGTTTCATCAATTGCCCTTGTTACCCGGGTATTCACCCTATCAATTTTACGCCAGTTGATCAAGACAAACGGTGAGGGAGAGGATGAGGGTGAGGGAATTAAACTGCTCGCTGTGATGATAACAATGTGTCAATCACGTGGGTTTTTAATTCGAATTTGTTATGTGGAGGGAGAGGAATTGGGGGGATTCAATGGAGGTAATGAAATGATTTTTTTAGGTGGTAATTCAATGATTTTTAACTCATTGGGAGATTCATTCTGCGGTGGAGTGATCACAGAGAAAAAAAGTTTATAATTTACAGGATTAAATTTCTAGTCTTCCCAGAATCATTTTAGAGGAAAAATTTCTGACATTCAGTACTAAAGAACCGACTTATTTCAAAGGAAGAAAGTTCTTAAATTAAGAACCTGTAGGTTTTTTAACTGAAAACATTCGAAAGGGATAATCCTCTGGAATATTTGAATATCAATCCAACGTTAATTGAGTCAAGGGGTCATTTCAATCATTTCATTTTTGTTTTTTGTTTCATACAGATCCAACAGCACAAGACCAATTACAACATCAAATTGAATATACATGAAATTTAACAATGGAATCAGTGAAATCATAAATGCAAAAATACGGACGGCGGAAGCATGTGTATTAGTGCATAATTTGAAAAATATTATCCATATTAATTCATTTGTACTGAATTCCACAAAGCTGCAAACTAATTCACGACTATTCAACCAATTATAAAATGTGAGAGGTGGAAATGCAGCGCGTTCAGAAGAAAAACGGATGCAAGAGCACAACAATTAAAAATTGTCAAACAAATTTAAAATATCAATCCAACAATAAATCCCAAATTTTCTGTTGAAGAAATCGAATTTTAACACACATTAACGACTCATTTTCAATGTATAAAATTCCCAAAAAACTATATTAGTCTTAATTTTGAAACGAAAAAAATCGTCGATCAGAGAATGAGAATGTTCTTACATAGCAAATCCACAAGATTGTTATCTAAAAAATCGGCACGTTCCTAAATCAGAACAAAATTTTTCCTCAAAATAAAATAAGAGAAAACGTGTCTTAATTCGAAACTTTATTCTCCAGCTTTTAGTAAAAATGAGCTCAAAATAATTAAAATGGTACCGACGGCGGTGGCTGTGTGGTTAGAGTGTGGGAGACCCGGGTTCGATTCCCGGCTGGGGGGCCTAAATTGTGACGCTCTAAATCTCACGATTTCATTGTCAAGCGGGAGTCTCGCAAGAGGCGACTGTACCTGGGCAGGTTTTTCCCTCAAATGAGGTTTTCCCTTGTCCTTCGGCGAACGCGGTACAGGGGGTTGAGGGTGGGAAGGGAACAAATCATAAAAACCCGAAAGGGTATACGAGAGAAAAAAAAATTTTTTTTTTTGGTAACACAGAATTGGAACTTCGCCGATTTCACCCAAAATCAAAAACTTTTGCCCTCAGTGGATCTACTGAATGAAATTAATAGCTTCAGGAAAACTTGCTTAAAGGATCTCCAGGATAATCGCAAAATGAAACCTTTCATGATCAGTAATCTCCAGTAACGATCGATTCAATTATGTATTTTCATCCCTTGCTCCCTTCTAATTAAGTAAATGACTTCAATTCACATTTTGAAATGACAGGGATATCATTCCACTCCGAAGTTGGACGTTGAATCACGGCAAATTCCCCCCGTAAACACAAACAGTCTGATTGGCCCTCGAAGGTCGCCAGTGGCACCCTAACCGCACTGATTAAACGGGTCAATCTGCAGTTCCTCGGTAACTGGCAAGACTGCGCCAGTCCCAAGCCCCCCCAGTAGTCACGGCATGGTTGACAGGGGCTGCACACCACTCCCAAATCCACTGGAGGCATCCGTGTGCTCTAAGATTATGTTTGGAATAGGTTTCATGAAAATTCATGAGTCCAAGTACAACCTGACGTTCGACAACTAGTCTACGTCAGGTGGAGCCACTGAATCTTCCGTAAACTTGTGAATATATTAGATTACAGGTCTTGACATGTGTAATGCAGAGTAACTAAATTAATTACCGACGTTGAATGTTATTTTTCTTTTGATCGACTCAGAGAAAAAATAGCGTTTTTATTTTCAGGGACATGCCACTAGTTTTCAGGAGTTTATCACCAATGATTGTTAACTAGAAGGATAAATTCATAAAAGTAGATCATGGGATAGTGGAAAAAGAATAAGAGCCCTCAATACATTGTCAATTCGCAACGTTTCGTTTTTAATTAAAGCCTCCTCAGGCTCTGGAAAGCCTGAGAAAAGTTAGTGACATTACTCGGGAAATTAGTGATAATGTCACTGAAAATTGATGATAAAATCACGGAATTTTAGTGGAGGAAGAAACTTTTCTGCAGGAGTTTGTGACGAGGGGAAACAGTTATAAATACGCGCAGCGAGACTGCTTTTGAATTAAAGATTAAACTTCAAGATAACTGATATTTATATTAGGAAATTTATGGATTCAATTTTATGGAAATTATCTTGTCCTGAGTGTTTGGACTGAATGAATGGTATTTCCACTTGGGATCTGAGAATTTTATTCATCTTCGCCATGTCATTCAGATATTTGTCATTTATAAATTCGTCAAATTATAAATTTGAATAAGGCGAATGAAAAAAGTGGAATTTCATGGACATTAAATTAGATTGAGGATGGGAAAATTATGGAATTCAAAATTTCACTGAAAATTCAATGAAATCCGGATGTTTTAAGCAGCAGAGAGACGAGAATTCCCCAAGTTGCTAGAATTTTCAATACCAAATTACACTGAATGTTCAATTAGTTGAAAATTCAGGAATATATTCACTGGAATTTTTCTGATTTTCGTTATTTTTCAATGAATAATTGAACTCAAATCTACAATTTCCATTAATATTCCCCATTAAATGGTGAACTTTTAACAATAATTTCTTGAAATTTCAGCAAAACACAATTTATCACAACACGGAATATTCATCGCAACAAGTATTTCACGTATCAAGAATTACTCTGATACAATTTTGACAATCCAACCCAAAATGTGGCCACACCTTCCAAATTTTCCTACATTCCCAAAAGAATTTCAAGAACACTGTTAGAAATCTTTCGAAATTTCATGGAAAATATGGTAGTTATTCTCACGAGAGTGACATTGAATCCGATTTAAGGGATAAATAGTTATGAAATTTCGAGTTTTAGGTTGAAATCAAGGAAATTCATGAGTTTTCAATAGCAGTGAGACGTAAACTTCACAACTTGATTGAATTTTCAATTTTTCCCAGAATTTTTCGGAATTTTCACGGAATAATTCAACTGAAAAATCAAGTATTTTATTGATTTACAGATCATGCTAACAGAAACTCAATGGACTATTTAATTTTTCAATGACAAGATTGTTCGAAATATCACTGAAAACTGAACATCGTAAAAATTTCCGGGATTTCCCCCAGAAAATTCAGACGAAAATGTTTACCAGTGAACAATAGAAAAATCATTTGAATTCGTTAAAAATCCTCCCCCCTTTCCCCTAGAATTCTCCAACTCAACAATGCGAAAATGCCTAAAATTACCTCGAAATACCCGAGTGGCATAGCCTTTCGATTTTCCACTGAGCCGGCCTTCCGCGCCTTTGATAAAATTACTTGAGTCCGTAGCGGGGGAATCGAACTGGAATGCACGTAGGAACGTGGACCGAGGCGAAACCTGTCGTGGATAGCCACCGACGAGTTTGGCCCCAATGGCCAATGGCATCAGTTGGCTGTGCGCAACAAACCCCGGGGGTTGTATCTCCTCGCTCACGTTCAATGGCTATCCTCTGTGTTCAATTCACCTCTTGAACGCCAACGAAGACATCGAACGTTGCGCATAATTGAAACGACATGGTGCGCTTAGCGTTATTGCGGAACGACGTTAATTAAATCAATTAGGAGGGTAGAGTGTATGCAATTGGTATGCACGCAAAGCCAAGTGCGAGAGAGACGTACAGTGCAGTTTAAACTGTTGTGAGGATGGTGATTGGGTGGGGGCAGTGAGGGCCAAGGCGCGGAGGGGAGGGAGGGGATAGCCCTCGTGACGATAAAGGAGGACGGAGAGTATTGCCGTTGGTCGGAAGCGACGTGGACACGATTACACACAGCCTAACTAGCAATCAGGAAGCTGTCGGCCAAGTTGCGCACGGCCAACTTAACTTCGGTCTCCTGCTGTGGGCAGGGATGGGGAGAGGGCGCGGAGGGAGGTAGAGAAACGGGGTATATACGGGAGTTAAATCCCTGGTTACCACAATCTCGGACAATGAAACGATAAACTTCAGGAGTGCCAGCACATTTAGGTTCAACTTTATTGACTGAAACTTTGTGCTATTCTGTTAATTACGGGAATATTAATTTACATTTTATGTTGGGAAAGAATAGTTTGATGGAGGGTGAGGACTGATGTTGTTGGGGGAATTGTTTGGGGTGGAATGGAGTTCCATTCAGGACGGGTTGTGATGTGTTTCATTTTGGAGGTAATTTTGGGGTTTTTTGGAGGGAAATGCATGGGGTAGAATATCTGAATGAAATCGATAGAATGGATAGAAAATTATAGAAAAGACTAAATTGATTCATATTATACTGACAATGAGAGAAAAACGAACAAGTTCTCAAATAAGTCTTGTTTGGGCCAATTAAATCGTACGTTGATTTGAAATGGAAATTGCAAAAAACAAATTGTTTGGTTCGAATTTGAAAGTCTCAAATATGAATATTGCTCTGCTTTCAACAAGAACGAGATATTCAACTCGAGAGGCGCGTCGTTCATATAAGACGGTGCCTTTTCAGGATAAAAATATTCTTTATAGGGGGAAGTTTATCAAGAAATATTTTTTCTCTAAGTTACGAGATTGGCGTCATATCATTATTATCATTTCATTTTTTTTGCCGGCAGCAAAATACGTATGGGAGCATCGATTAACGAAGAAGTAGTGCTAGAAATTATATTTCTAGCTTATGTAAAAGGCCGAGAGGTCATACATGCCTGAATAAAAAAATTAAAAATTATATTTCTAGCTTACACAGAGAATAAAATATAATTTTAAAAAATGTTTTTTAATTCTATTTCATGTTTCATATTTTTGTTTCATGTTTTTTTAAATTATTTAAAATTTATTTAATATAAATTGTATTTTATTCTCTTTGTATTAAATATAAATTTATTCAAATAAAAATTTATTAAATATGAATCTTTATTTAAATATATTTAAAATATATTTTTTGGAAAGACTGAATGTATTTTTGCAATAACAATTTTCATTGATAGTTTCGAATAGTGTCATGGAGGGTGAGCCTTGATGATGGTGGAATAGTTTGGGGTAGGATGCAGAGAAATGTTTAAAATCAAATAGCTGAATGAGATACGTAGAAATCTGATTTTAATAAGGTGCGGAATAGGTTGATGCATTCTTCCTCATTTGAAAGTCCCTCTATTTAAACCCGGTAGCGCTGAAATCGCTTCCGGTAGTCAAAATCATGACTCGCGACTACGTTAATCATGTGAACAACTAAACTAATTGATGTTATGACGCAATCTATTGGAAAACTGCGCCCTCATATTGATTTTCATCAAGATCTCGACAGATAGCGTTACAGTACATCCTCCTGGGGGACCGGAACACTTTGAAGAGAACGACCAACAATTTTATTTCCTCAGACAAACGTTCTTGCGATGACTGCCATCCGGTCGATTATCCGGTGGAAGAATCCTCCGACGTGCATCGACAGCCTAGGGAGTGTATTAGCGAACTTTACCGATCGCTAAGATGGACCTGAAAATAGTTTGGCACGTCGATAAGAATCTCTCTCCTTTTTTCTCAAACTGGGGATTTCCTTTCAACTTGACGAGGAAAGGGGAAAGGAGAAGGGAAGGCTTAGAGTGCACTGAGGTACTCAGGAGTTGAAATCGAACGGAGAAATGGAGTGAAGAGGGAGGAAAGCGAGGAAGACTGGGTGGAAAGTGAGCCGGGGTGATGCAGTTGGTGAGCAGTTGTAAGAAAGTGCAACAGCAATTACCGACAAAAATTGTGAAGAGAGAAATGACCCTTTTGAGATTTGTGAGAGTATAAATGCTGAATGAAATTGTACATTTTTTATAATAAATACCTTTAACCTCCTTTATCCTGAATTCGTGAGCCGCTGCACTTCTTTTTCTTCCCACTTCACTTGAAAATGTGTCATTGAGGTGCACTAAATCTCTGTCGACGGTGAGATTGTTTGCCAACGTTGGCACTTTATTGTTGAGCCATCAACTCCCCGCTATGACCATTCTTTATCCAGATTGTATAAAAATTTTCCTCTTGAAATATGTCAAGAACACGTTGGACCTTCTTCTGGATGGAGGCCGCCTTTTGTTCGCTTGAATCTTTATTACACTGACGTTATACTCACTCGTTCCTCATTCTACTCACCCTTGGCATACCGGCAAAAAATTCAATCTCTTGGAAATTCTGAGGAAATTTACATTATGCTGGAGTGCAATGCACTGCTTCACTAATTGTCGAAACATTTGATGGAAATTGTTTGCACTTGGTGGAGTCTCAGCCGGGAAATACGGTGACGGAACGACAAGGGCTGGGTTAACTCTATGAGACAGTCTGCATAACACGTTCGAGAGGTGCATTCAATCTGGCAATTCCATTTCGAGATAATCCTGTAATGATTCGGTGTTCAAAGTACTTGCAATTCGGTATTCTATTCATGGTGGAACGGCAATTTTGAGCGAATTCATGCTGTTGATTTCTGGTTGATAGTTTCGGGAACTTATAGTATTTGGATTAATGTGGTTGGTACACGGAGAGAAATTTTTGATAAAAATTATCCTACCGTTCTATAAAAGTGTATCATCAGTCATCGGTTCCTCATTTCTGTCCCGAAATTTAGTAAAAATTAATATATAGTGATCAAATTTTATTCTACGTTAGAGAAATTTTATCCTGATGCATAATAAATTTTACCCTTCCAGTCCAATTGTTTTTATGTAGATAACAACGAAAATTCTAGAACGGTTGGTAAATTTTACCCTATCGGTACAGTAATTTTTACTCTACCGGCACGGTAATTTTTATTTTTATCAGGATAAAATTTCTTTAACGTAGAATAAAATTTGATCTTCATATATCAATTTTTACTAAATTTCGGGGAAGAAATGAGGAAACGGTGACTCATGATACACTATTATAGAACGGTAGGATAATTTTTATCAAAAATTTCTCTCTGTGTATGGGCTAAGGTGGAGGGAGGATTTTTATTCATGATCTCATTTCTGAGAATATTGAGGATAACTGTTGTCCGTCGGTGAGATTTATAAATAAATTCAAATTATTTGGCCACCCACTTCACAACTTTTCCGCTCTTTTCCCGGTTCAGCGAAATTGAGGTCGTCGATATCACGATGAATGAAGTTTAATGAATAAGAGAGGCGGAGCAGAACGGGTCACTTCGAATTGTGAAAATCCGCTGATCACCAAACACTGCTATTTAGATGCACTTGGTCGTATTTCAAAGCTTTGTGACGATAACTGCGAACGGTACCGAATTCATTTGATTTCACTCGGGCCAATCTTATTGAGTTATTGACGATAAAAACTGACGTATTTTATCCCAATGTACATTGTTAATAATGTTCCTCTGAAATTTCAAGGAATTTTATTATTGGAAATTCATAATTTCAAGGAAAAATCAATTCCAGGAAAATTTCAGTGGAAAAATCAAGAGAATTCTGAGAAGTCTCTCTTTAAATTCCAGATTTCTCTGAATTTTCAAGGAATTCCTTATGAAATTTCGGAAATGCCAACAATTTTGAAAAAATTATCTGATAATTCGAGGGAATTTGGCAGTGAATATTCGTTTTAACTTGAAAATTCATGTAAATTGTGGAATTTTCAGCTTCCTGCCGCTAAAAAAATTAGGACTTCACTTGAATTTTCCGAGAAACTTGAAATTCCAACAAGTTTTTTCCCTTAAATCGAATTCAAGGTCTTTTTCCGGACAATTCACTAAATTTTTTCAACAGAATCATATAATAATTCACAAAAAAAGAATAAATGCTCGAAAATTATATTAGAAAAAAAAAATGACATGAATTTCGTGTTACGACGAGCTCAGCGTGATTTCAGAGACAATGTTGCGTCGTAGAACAGAATATTTAATTCATTAATTCAGATTCAAGAATGAACCTTTCCACTCCTTCCAAATTAATAATAAATAAACAATCATCTCATATTCGTCGTCAATTTTTGTGAGTGAGCTTAATTGTTAGTTCGGGAGTATCGCCTGTGCGATACCGACGATTTAAAAGATGATTTTGGAGAGTTGAAATCACTTGATTTCAGTGAATTCAATGAGTTCACTGATTTCAACATAATTTCACGAAGTCGATAATCGCCTGATATAATCACATGACGAGTGATGTTGTGAGGAAACTATTCTCATTGACAAATCAGAATAAACCATGAATTACACTGGATAATGGAGCAAAATCTTCTTAATTCGAGAATCATTTGTTCTCCGTGGAAGAAACGAGAAAATCGTTTTTTTATTTAAAAACGAAAAGAAGAAATATCAGTGGGACAGTTACAAATTGGTCTAGTGCGCTAAATTGGATGAACTTTGATCGTTACGTGACGACACGTTGAACTGAAAAAAAATCGGAAGGGTCTCCGTCGCTATTTCCAGTCGTAAAGAAAGTACTTCTATGCTGCATCGCTTCAAATCGGCAAAAGGAATCTTCTCATTGCAGTACGGGCCCGTTGTTCAATTGAGCTCGTAAGACCTTATCCGGATCTCTTTACCAATTCCATGGACGAGCGATTGCCCCTCCTTTTTTCTCATATCGGGGATTCGAATAAAGCTATTAGCGTTTTAGACATTCTGCTTTTTATCTGAAAAATGTCACTGTACTGAGGGTGTATCATTATTTTATTTGACTCTTCATTTGCTGGCTGGACAGTTTGGAAGTATATCATTCAAATTCAATTCCCTATAATCATTCATTTTTTATTTTGAAACTGAAATAAAATTTTCAGAATCAATCGATTCGACTGGAATTTTGTTCTCCAATCAATTTTAAATTGAGGACGAGATACTCTGCACCACTCACCCTTATAATTGCAGTAATAATGCATTCGCAGCACCTGCTTTCAAGTTTTTTATTGAGAATAACTGTACTAATGGCATTCTACTTTTAATGATTGAAAAAGTTGTAAAGTTAATAATTCAACATTTTTAATCGGCATTTGAATAATGTGAATGGCTAAAATGATATTGTATGGAGTATTGAGTATTGAGTATTGTATTGAGTTTCAGAATCAATCAATACGACTGGAATATCATTCTCCAGTCAACATTAAATTGGGGATTAATTCAATTATGAATGATCATCGGAAAATTCTGTTCTTTAAAATTTCATAATGTCGAATTATTGAAAAAGGACGAGAATTCGAATTTCGATGTGACGAATTCATATTAAAATGTTGGAAATTGCACCACTCGCCCTCATAATTGCATTAATTGCATTCACAGAAACGGCTCTCACGGATTTTATTGGGAATGAATATATTAATTGCACTCTCCTTATAATAATTTTTAAACTGAGGTAAAATTTTCAGAATCGATCGATAAGCCTGGAATTTCGTTCTCCAACATTAAATTGAGAACGAATTCACTTAGGACTGATGATCCGAATATTCTGTTCATAAAAATTTCATGACGTCAAATTATTGAAAATGGACGAGAATTCGAATTTCTATATCATGAATTGGCATTAAAATGTTGGGGATTGCACCACTCGCCCCCATAATTGCATTAATAATGCATTCAGAGAGACTGCTATCACTGCTTTTTATCTTCGAGTAATATATTCGACAAATTTGATAATTAAACTTTCATTTTATGATAGCAATAAAAACAATCTTGATAAATCGATACAAGTGCAATTTTATTCTCCAATTAAAATCAAATTGAGAGATGATTTAATTAAGGCTGCATATCGGAATATATTGTTAATTAAACTCTTGTAATAACGATTGAACGAAGAATGTCGAAAATTCATTTTTCGATTGAATAAATTGCCATTGAAATAATTAAGATACCACCATTTCAGCTCATAATTACGTTTATGATGCTCTTGTAGAAATTACACATGACTTTTTGTTCATTGAATTATTTTGTGGAACCAGGCGTATTGCCGGACAATCATTGAAATTTAAATCGAAAAATAATTAATTTCCCATCAATTTTTCGCAATTAAAATCAAATTTTCATTGTTAGTGGTGGTAATTTCAATCTTCTCCTTTCATCAACGTTAAATTGAAAATAAATTCGTATTTACATTACGACTGAAAATCTGAATATGTTGTTAATTAAAGGTCCGTAATAACGATTCGAAAGAAAGAAACTATTTTGTGTTGAACAGCTAGAATATGAGGCAATCATTTCGAATTTCGAGAAGTAATCAATTTCTCATTTCAGAGCGAAAAACGTATTTTCGTAGCGAATCATTACAATTGAAATTCTCCTCCAATCACGATTCCATTGGGAAGTACCTTAACTAAGACTGAATGGTCGAATCTTAAATTCATTTAATTCTCATAATAATAATTTCATAAATAATTTCAAAGATTCCCATTTACCTTGAACCAATTGGCGTTAAGACAATTGAGTCGCCTTCGAAGGAATATAAATGCAACTTCTTACTTGGTAAATAATCATTCAAATGTCACTCGGTGCAGTAATTAATTCAGAGTTTGAATTCAATTTAAAGGTAGTTCAATTGAACATCTGAATATTTTGTTAATTAAACTCTCGTAACAACGATTCCCCAAAAAACTCGAATAATTCATATTTCACTGAAATAAATTGGCATTGAAATAATTAAGATACAAACACTCTCCCCCATAATTACCTTCATGATACGTTCACCGAAATTTTTCATGACTAGCCTTTTTCCAACCAGACTGGGTGCAGTACAATCGTTCCAATTTAATTCCGTAAAATAATTAATGTCTCAATTCAGAATTTAAATCAAATTTGCGTAATGATTCGATACAATTGCAATTTTATTCGGCAATGAAAACGAAATGGAGAAGTAATTCAATCAGTGGTAAATATTTTAATTGAACTCTGCTAATAACAATTCCAAAATAGAAATTGAAGAAATGATATTTCAGAGAAATAAATTGGATCGGAAATAACTGAGACCATCATTCCTCGTCATAACTGCATTCATAATAAGTTCAATGAAATTTTCAATTGCTCAAAATCCGTCAATTAGACGGATTACAAGATAATAATTCAAATTAACCCTTCAGAGTGATGGATTTCTCATTTCAGAATAAAAATGAAATGTTTATAACCAATCAATCAATTCAATTGCGAATAACTATGTTGATAAGTAAATATTCAATAATCAATTTAAGCTTAACTCTTCAAAATAATGAGAATGAGAATAACTCCCCATTTAAGAATTGAAATGAAAATACCATAATCAATGAATACAATAACGATTTCATTCTCCAATGAAAATCAAATTGAGAAATAATTCGGCCACGACTAATGACGTTGGTTAAACTCCCCGAATAACAATTGCCCAGAGAAAGCTAAAAGATCATATTTCGCTGTAATAAATCGGCATCAAAATAATTAAGACCCCCACTCTCCCCCGTAATAACATTAATGATGCATCCCCAGAAACTGCTGCTGCACCAAAAAAAAAAACAAAAAAAACACATTAAAAACGTAATGTACGAGACAACGCCCCAAAGCGCACCCAGTTATATTCCCAGTGTTTTGTATAAACCACCCAGCGCGTTTGATTCTTTATTGCTCCCGTGTACATTCTCATGTATCGTGGAAAATTATGATTAATTGGCACCAACGTAACTGCCACCCCTGGCTAATTTATATGTCGCGCCTACGGAATTGTACTGGAAAATTGTTCTAAAACTCGTACATCATTCGAAAATTAAATGGGCGCCGGGCTCTCCCTTTTTCCCCGTGTCGGGGCTTTTCGTGCATTTCCCTATTTCACCTTCGTGCTGCCCACCCACTGCCAACGGCAACAGCATCAGAAATTAACAGGCAAATGCAGCGATAATACTTATCAGCAATATCCATGAATACTCACTGACGTGTAATTCAATTTTTCAACAAATTGTTGTGTCCCGCTGTCAGTTTTATTTCAATACCCTTTATCCACCCTCTCAATTCATTATTATTATTTGTCAAACGTATTTCATATTTTGCAGGGGGTGTGTACATTTTGACGTTAATTATCACTTGGGTACACGAGCATAATTTCCCCACCAGTGTTTGAGTTAATTGAGAGTGATGGTGAAGATTAATGGGGAAATTTTCGTCATAACGCTTACAATTGGATTTACTCGGCAGCCTGGACCACTCTAATCATTGAAATGGTAGGTTTTTTGGGGGGTGGTGAATATTTTAGCACAGGTGCATTAAAGGGAATTGGGGTATTTTTGGAGAACTGGGGATTACGAATTTTTGGAGCTTGATGAGTAATTCACAGGTCGGGTTTCATTGGATTTTTATGAATTTTTTTGTGGAGGGTGTATGTCAAAAATGGGATGGGGGAGGGGTGAATAATTTCGGTGATGGGTTTATTAAGGGACATTAATGGAGTTGCAAGGTCGGCATCCATTGGAAGTGAGAGACGGTTTTGGGTTTCAGCGGGTAAATTATTTTGATGGTAAGTGGCGGTATGTTTTTTTAATCATAGTTTCTTTGTACTACGTATCGTTATGGGTTTATTGGATCCCCATTTTGTCTGCCTTTATTGGCGTTTTCCCACTCTTCTCTTCATGTTTATCTGCGTTACTATGGGTCGTCTTAGTCTACTCAGTTGTCCATTCGGACGAGTATTGCGCGGGAAACCATGGAAAACCCCAGTCGTACAGGCGGTCGATAGTGCAGGGTCCTACTGTGTCCGTCCGTACACTGAGAGAAAAACTGCAGGATTCGCAAACAAGTCTTATTTATGCCAGAAAAATCGTTCGTTATCGTTAAAAATGATCGAAAAAGGATTTTTTGTACCAAAAATCCGAACCATACGCTGAGATTCAAAATTACTATTGCAGAAATAGATTGTCTTTTCAAAAAAATTGTATTTTCTGTGCAAGCAAGAAATGTGATTTCTAGCACTACTTCTTCGTTATTGGATGCTCCCATACGTATTTTGCTCCCGGCAAATGCTCGTTTTATATGAAGATGGGGATAATAGTTTGTTGTTTCGGCTATTCAATAATCGCAGACAAAAAATGAATTCTTAAATAAAATGATAATGATATGACAGCAGTCGTTCAACTCAGGGACAAAATATTTCTTGATAAACTTTTCTCTACTAAAGATATTTTTATCCTGAAAAGGCACCGTCGTGTATGATCCGCCTCTTGGTCGAAATTTTCGTTGTTGTTGAAAGCAGAGAAATTATTCATTTTTGAAATTTTTAAATTCGAACCAAACAATTATTTTTAATAGAAGATAAAAGACAAGACTTGTTTGAGAACTTGCTCGTTTTCCTCTCACTTTCCTGGCAATTTTTATCGTATTTAATTTCTACTGAAAAATCATAAAAATCAGGAAAATTCAAGGGAAAATTGAAAATTCATATCATTTTGTTTCTGAATATTCATGTTCCATTGAAAATTCAATCAAATTGTGAAATTTCCATCTCATTCACTGAAAACTCATGAATTTCCTTGAATTCTACCTAAAACTTGAAATTTGATAACCATTTTTTCCCATAAATCCGATTCAATGTCACTCTCATGAGAATTACCATCATATTTTCCATAAAATTTCAAAAAAATTTTAACAGTGCAGTGTAATGTCGCTGCGGTATTTGAATGCTGCATTTTTGGAGTCATTTTCATGAATATAACTTAGAATGGAATTGGAAAATTGGAACGTAATTAGACATTAATTGTTACGTCGTATGGGTTACTATCATTACCTTCAGATCGTCAAAAGATCATTTATAAGATAATAATTTCAGAATGCATTGAGAGCCCCGAAGTCCCCTGAGCGATAAATTCACCAGAAGACCCGAGATATCAGAAATTCCACTATCAAAGTTTATTATACGTCTACTCCTCCAGAAACTCCTGAATTACAAACCCGCATGTTGCTATTACACGGTCCACCATAACCCTCCCGACAAAGATATCACAGAATGAGACTCATACATTCGCATTACATCCAGCTGTTGACATGCTGAGGATCGTAACATGAAAGGAGTAATAGCCGAAGCAACAACTATAAATTTTAGATCCAATTTTCTTAAATGCAAGGGACCAAACGTGCCTTCCCTACGCCTAGGAATATTCGAGGGAAATTTTGGGGTGGAGTTATGGGCATTAGTTATGCTCTGGCCTCCGCGAAATGTTTCCCTGTTCTCATATAAAAAAGTAATCTTGAGAAATAAGAGAAATGAAGGAGAGTACATTTTTATGGTTCAATGCACGATGAAATGGGAATCATTTCAGTATTTTATCTTTTGGAAAAGAATTTCATAAATTAAGATGTTGAGACATGCGTTGAAGAAATTCTAGGGGTGCGTAATATCTGGAGAGAGAAAACGTCAAGTTAGAAACAAGAATGTTCTCGTTTTTTATTTCTTTTATTGAATTACTAGTTTTCTTCCGTTGAAAAATGATCATTTTTAATTTCTTACTCTTTTTTTTTGAGTAATTCTTGGCAAAACTCTTGAAAAAAATTGAAATTTTAGTAGAATTCCACATTTTTTAGCAACAGGAAGACGAACATTTATCAATTCTTTTGAATTTTCAATCAGAACATAAATATTTGGTGATAAATAGATGAATTTTCGTTAATTAAAACTTGAAGAATATAATTTTTGTTGAATAATTGAATTAAAATCCCTCGTTATTATTGATTTTTTCATTAAAAAATTAAGTTTCATTTACGGAATGCCTTGAAATTTCAATGGAATTCCTCAAATTTTTGTGTTTCCAGTAAGCGAAATTACTTTTTTTTAAATTTTTTCTCTCGATACCCTTTCGGCTTTTTACGACTTGTTCCCTTCCCACTTCCCAACCCCCTGTACCGCATTCGCCGAAGGACAAGGGAAAACCTCATTTGAGGGAAAAACCTGTCCAGGTACAGTCGTCTTTTGCGAGACTCCCGCTCCATAATGAAACCGTGAGATTTAGAGTGTCACAAATTTGCCCCCCCCCCCCCCC
>NW_021680455.1:709863-733375 GCF_001412515.2 Diachasma alloeum | reverse complement strand
CCCCCCCAGCCGGGAATCGAATCCGGGTCTCTCGCATGCCAATCCCACACTCTACCCACACAGCCACCGCCGTCGGTAAGCGAAATTACTTATTTTATAGTTAATTTACAAACCATAAATTAATAATCAAATTTTAATGGAATTCCAAATTCTTAAGCAGCAAGAAGACAAAAATTCCACAATTTTTTTAAATTCCCAATCAAAACATGAATATTTGGTAGTAAATCGATAAATTTTCTGTTAATTGAAACTTGAAGGATATATTTACGGCAGCTTTTCTAATTTCTATTAATTATTATGGAATAATTGAACTGAAATCCCTAGTTTTTATTGATTTTTTCACCAAAAAGTGAAGTTTCGGTTACGAAATTGCTGGAAATTTCCGTGAAACTCCTTGAATTTTCCTGTTTCCTCAAGAATTTCATTTCTATACAGTGAATAATGTCTTACATACAGATTGAAACTTCCGGGATTTTCTCTGCCCAGTTTATTTTGCCGTGAATTTCTAACCAATAGACGCTGACGCCATCTGATAAAAAATGCAGACAGAACGTTATCTGTTCCCTTTCCCGTGTGACATATGTCCAATGCCCCAAAAGTAGCGTCCTCTCTATGCAACAGTAATGCAATTATCTCCGCGGATAGACAGAAATGTTAAAAAATCACCGAATTCAACGGAAACTTCTTTAATAAATTTCCAATCATTCGGCTCGCATTCGGGCGACATTTAAAGATCCTCATGTATCATTCACGGACTCTGATGCCGAAATGTCGAAAATTCATTCCCTCTTAATAATTCAATTTGCTTCAACACCCGATACTAACCCACTCTCACTGCCACTCACGATGCACCGAGTTCATCCCTGTTGGCGTTCTATATTCAGGCACTTTGGGACACATTCATTCATATTGATGTCAAACTTCAATGGAGTAATTTATGGAATTCTTGAGAGATGATAAAGTGCCGTCGAGTTGACCCCCAATTGATAAGTAATGAGGACTCTGTGAATAGGGAGAATTAACTCATTTGGTCTGTACACACCTGTCACAGCGGGGAGATCAGTTTTTAATGAAAGATATCATTTTCACTTTGAAATTAATTACGCAAGTATTTGGGGGGTTTTAAAAATCATGCGAACGCGTGAATTGATCAACTTTCGATTATTTAAGACTCGAATAATATATTCACCTGAATTTTCCTGGTTTTTCCTATTTTGGATGGAATAGTCGATTTGATATTTACAGTTTTCATTGAGCGTTTCGTCAGATTGTGATTATTTACAGAGAGAAATTTTCGATTTTTATTAATATGTTACTTATTTTTAGGGATATCTTGGGTATCAGAATCAACGGTCACCCGGCAAAAAAATTCGATTTTGGCGAAAGTCGACTTTCCCCCTGAAAAAACCGAGCATCGGTTTGAATGTATCATGAATTCCAATAAAAAATTTCACGTCAATAAATGACTCGCGATTGAAATTATTAACAATAACACACGGCCACAAATTTCATCCTCTCTGATGAGCTCATCGAAATTCCCAGTCGATCGACCCAGATATTCGCGGGGGTATCGACTGGAAAATTCGCCAGTTTTCGCAGGTGTATGCCAGCCAAATGGACACGGCTCACCAATAAATTCGAGCGATAGCATATTTCATAGCAATCCTGGGGGTTCCGATGGAGCGCTACCCCAGCCTCGAGCGCTTTTCACGGAAATATAACTCCTTCGGGATCACATCCTTTCGCATTCCTCTGCACCAGGTGCATGTACTATAGATCGCGCCCTCTAGCACTTGAAAACGGAGAGGAATAGAATTGGCTGGAGGTGCAATGCGGAGGAAAAAAATATATACTCGGGTTTTAACTCCACTGAGTATTTTAATATTCACTCATAAACTGGGTGGGAAAAATTAAAAATTCATATTCGGTAAATTTAAAACCCTGGGGCTCTCCCACATCGCTCTGGTCTCCTTTAGTTTCTTTCATGGGAGGATAATTCAGGGGCTCGAGAGAAATTGTTGCAGTGCGAACTGTTGAACATTTACTGTTGTGTGATTGGCAGTTGCATGCGATTCATTCGAAAGTTTTTTTTCGAAAAATTTGACATTTTATGGTCATTTTAGGAAAAAGATCATTAAAATTCAAATGTCACGGACAAGTAGGATTTTCAGACAGAACAGGAATATTCCGTAGCAACCAATTTTCTGGATTTGACCCGGAGAATTATGAATCAAAATGAAACGTTCCTATCCGTCTAAAAAAACGAAATTGTTGTTCACATTGAATTGAACTATTACTTAAATTTAAAAAAAAATTCCTCACCGAGTCTTATTTACTGCTCTTTATTTTCACTCGGCATTTATTTTTTCCTTTTTTCAATTGTTTCCGTCTTTCGTTATTTTTTATGACCCACTTCCGCTGTACGCTGGACTTGTGACGACGGAAAATGGACGGAAACGGAAAACGAGAGACAATATGAAATACTGGAAAATGTTCTTTTCATTTTATTCCGGTTATTTTTCACTTCCCTTTGTATTAATTGGTAATCAAAATACATTTTGATGTGCCTAATTAATTCACCAGAAATTCACACTTTATAACTAGACTGTTGAAAAAAAATTGAATTTTCATGGGCAGTCAACTAGTTATGTGCAGAAGAGCGATATTGATTGAAATTTAAGAGAGAATAAATTATGAAATTGTAGATTTCACTGAAAATTCAATAAAATTATCAATATTCAGTGCCGAATTACGATGAATTTTCAATTAATTGAAAAATCATCGTAATAAGAATAAATTTACCGGAATTCTCCTCATTTCTCCTAATTTTCAAGGAATAATTACACTCAAATGTGCAGTTTTCATCGATTTGTCCATGAAATTCGAAATTTTGAATGACGGAATTCCTCGGAATGTCAGTGGAACTAGAATATGATGCAAACTACCAAAAAATGTACCATAAATTTCATCCAAAAATTTTCCACAGTGTAACTTCTCATTATCAATACAAATCCCATTTATTAAATATTCTCCCTCGCGCTGTGCGTCCGCCTTCGCCAGTGATTATTCAATTAAATTACGACAGCGCAGCGCAAGTTTACAAACGGCTAGATATCGTCATATAGGCTATCGGAGTTGTATTTTACAAAAGCAACAATGCTCGCATATTTATCATTTCAGGATACCAGAAATGGTATACGATAACATTTGCTATTGTTCAAACTATTTCACACGAGCTAGTGGAAGAGGGTGAGGCAGACGGAAGTCCTGTTCCCGAATGGGTGGACAGAAGGCGGCGAGAGTGAACAAAAGCCATCGGCTTTGTAACTTTAGTTGTAAATGAAATATAATTCAGTGAAGAAGTGGCGGAAAATCGATGCTTTAATGACTGAATCACTTCGATGATTAATTACCCTGTCCTATCTTGCTGTCGCAGAACTTCCAATGTTTTTTGCCAATGGAGCTAAATTATTGAGAGATCAAGTGACGCCACGGTTCTACTTCACTCTGAAATTTCCATTTATTATTCACTGATCCCTATTGAGAACAATGGAGTTTAAAGTCAGTTATCGAAATAACTTCGGAATAAAATCGATGGGCTGCTCATAACGAAAGCTGCAAGAAAGCGTGGAAGACGCGACAAACCGACGGCAACTGCACGGGAAGTGATACGAGAGATGTACTTCAAAAATAGTAGATTGGGTTAGTAATAATAACAATGATGATAATAATTATTAATAAACCTGTGTCAAAACTATTGTAATAACTAATATAACTCAATAGTGAAAACAGTTAGAAATTGTTGCGAGTACAACAAACTGGGCCCACACTGTTAAAAAATTTGACTGAAGTTTCCGGATACAGATCTTGAATTCGATTTAAGGAGAAAAAGTCAATGGAATATCAAGTGAAAATTGATATTCACTGCCAAATTCCCTTATGTTTTTAGTCAATTTCTTTAAAATTTTAGCAGCTTCAGGAATTTTTGAAGGAATTCCATGAAAATTCAGAGGAATCTGGAATTCAAGGAGAGATTTCTCTGAATTTACTTGATTTATCGTTAATTTTTCCGGAATAATTAAACTGAAATTTAAGATCACACGGATTTCTCCACGAAATTATGAATTTTCAATGAGGAAATTTCTTAAAATTTCAGTGGAAAATTTTTAACAGAGCATTGCATTTGTTTCCTAAAAGTCTGGATGAAAAATCTGTTGAATTTGATCGAAAATATCATAATTCATAGTTTGTCTGTAGAGAAGTAAGAGATTCTTGAATATTCTAAATCCTACAGTCCCTCGTACTCGAGATGAATGCCTAATTACGACGGTTGTTGAAATCGCAATGAGAAAATGGTAAACACCGTCATCATAGTGTCATTACGGCTTGCTGTTCTCCCTAAGGGGCTGTTAATCACCCGAGTAGGTTTTCACATACTCCATTCTCCCGTTGAACAACCCGCAGACCCAACTTCATTTGAGCACTTCTCCATAATTCCATTTTAAACTTCTTTTTTTGCGAAACAGAATTTTAGCGCAGAAAAAAAATTGTTTAGAATTTTAGAAACTTAAAGAAGTTTTTCAGAAATTTCCAGAATCGAAAATTTTTTGTGAGAGCTTCTCTGTAATCGCGGTTTAATCTTCTTTTTTTGGAATAATGACTGAATGCGATGAAACCTTATTCGTTGCTTAATAATAAATGAGAGGTAAATCCAATAAGTAGAATTCGAAAATGGGTTAGTGAAGTAGCGAATTTTCAGAATTTAATTAAATTTAATTCAGAGTTCAATTTAATAATCCATCTGAATTTGGACCTCTATCACACATTTTAATAATGAAATTGAAAGCTTTTAAGTGATATTTTTGAAAATGTCACTGAAACTGAAAACATCTCAGTGAAGGTTGAAATTACGATAAAATATCAAGACGTTAAATGATTATAAATAATTCGAATACAATTCGAATTCTGAATCGTATTGGGAAACGGGAAATTCACGAGGCAAACGAATATTTCTAGGCAGAAAAAAAATGTTTTCAAGATAAAATACTCTTTAATGCGGTGGAGCCACATTCATTGCTCAATAATAAATGAGGATTAAATTCATGAAGAAGAATTGCAACATGAGTTAGTGAATCTCTGAAGTAGCGAATCGTCAGATAATTTAATATTATTTAATAATCCATCTAAATTTGGAAACACGATAAAACATCAAGATCTCAAATAATTATAAACAATCACATAATTTACATACCCCCAATGATCATTTTTATAATTAAAAATAATTACAATGTACATAATTGAACTTCTCTCAAGTAAACATGAGGTACAAATTGAAAAAATTTTCTCTCACTCCAGGTAATTCGCCATCTTTTCTCTTCTTACATATCTCCACTAAAAAACCGAGATGAAAACTCGGAATTCAAATACGTTCATGAAACAATCATTACGGTTTATTCTCCAGCCCGAGATGTTCTAATCACCCACACAGATTTCCACGCACTGTATTTTCTCATTAACCCCTTCCTCGCTCTCCCCCCACGCCCCGTCGAATGTACAAACCTCTTTATATTTCGTTCTCCGCCCTACCCCGCCATCTTCTGTTATTTCACCAACTGAATGGCGCCCATGCACTGCCACCTTACCAATGCCACCCGATACTCCCTCCACTTGAAACTTTCAACGGGTATCAAAACGTAATTACGGTACGTGTAAATGAGTTTTGCTGCAGGTGGGAGTTATTGCGTATGCGAATTAAATTTTGCACCCGTGGTGGCACTCACGAGGTCCTTCGCAGACGGCGCAGCATGGGTGGATGTACCAATGTGTACATTACCCTCATCCCACCCCCGTCTCCCCAACCGCCCGCTAGACGATAAGTAAACAAGGGTTTCATGATCCCGATGAGCGCAATCAATTTTTCCTTTTGTGATTTCCCACCGTTCAATTTCATCGGGGAGAGCACAATTACCGATTATTATCTCAATTATCCGATCCCCCCATGGATGCATAGTTAATTCAATTTTTGTGTTTAATCCACGATGCGAAATGCGAATAATCATATTTAATTACTTCAGTTCTTGTTCACTGATTTGTATTTCAAATTCATCAAAAGCAAATTTTCTGAGGGGAAGCAAATAGAAAGGTTCGTTAAAGAATGCCTCTCATTATTTTCCTTGCGGCGTTGGTTTATGCGGCGGGGGAGGGCGGGAGGGAGGGGGAGAAATATTGATGAATGGAGAGACTGTGGCACAAAGAAATCCCCGCGATTCTGTTCTCAGGAAAGGCATAATAGTCTACTTCGTGGGGTAATGATCCAATTCAGGGGTATGTATATGCTGAGTTTCTCATTACGAAAACGTGGAGTTTTTCGTAGGAAGTGTTACTGATGGGTTCAAATGGACTTTTGTGGCGGCGGAGATTTTGCGGACGGGTGCAGTTATGGATTATGGAAAATGGATAACAAGGGGGGGAATGTTTTATTCATGTGGGAGAATAGAGAATAAAATTATTTTATAATGAATTCTGGAGTTCCGAAATGATCATTGCGGGATATTTTTGCAGGATATGTGAGAAGACAATGTCAGTCGGTTTTTATTATGATGCAGGATTTATTCTTTGGGTTTTTTTAATATGAATTTTTGGGGATTGAAGCTACCTGTTATAAAAGCTATAGATAAGTTCCTGAAAGACTGTAACCTGAAAATTTAATGTCAAAACACAAAGTACTCTGTAACAAATCAACAATTGATACTGTAACCGCAATGTAAAGAACTATCTTTTAAAGCTAATAAATCCTATACGGATTTCTAAGGCATTAATAAAAAATAAAAAATAAAAAAATTTGGGGATAAATTTTTCAAGTTTTTTCTTTTGAATTTTGTAATGAGAACAAGAAATAAGTAAATCATGAATTATGTCGAACTTGAGGTGGCGCTGTTTTTGTCCCAAGTAGATTTTTTGACTCGATTCAAGTAGAATTGATACATGACTCTAACGGAAGAGTAGTTTTTTTGCGTGCTTGTATCACATTATAATCATTAGATTTTTTAAATTAAATTTTCTCCGACATGAATCAAGCAGAAATTCGATTTGAATTAATTAAGCAAGTCAAAACTGTTGAACTGTTCAGTTATTTGTACATCGCTTTTCAAATATCTACACTGTTGGAAAATTACGCTTGAAATTTCTAGTGAAAAAACTTGAAATTTTTAACAACGACAAAGTTATACGAAAAAATCATCGATGAATCAATTAATTCCTTAAATATTTAAGTAATTCTCGATTTTCAGGTCCACCCGGCATTGAAAACCTTGAAAAATTTCAAAATTCAGAGAATAACTTCTCTGAATTCTCAATCTATTGAAAATTGCATTGCATGTGATCTTCAATTTTCACGATGAATGAGATATTCAGTGAACGCCTTCATTTGAAATTGAATGCAACTTCACAACATTGAAAATTCAGATGACACTGTGACTGAAATTTCAAGAAATTTCTAACAGTGTATTGTAAAATCGGGAATCATAATTATTATCCATAACTTAATTAATTCCGTAAGTGTCGGCTTGAATTAACGATTTTCCGACTTGTATAATATCATTGCATATCGTCTGAAATTAGGTAGATTTTTCGGGGTGAATCAATCCTTTGGTTTCACCTTGAATCAAGTAACCGACGACTTTGAACCTTTCCTCCTGAAATAATTCAATTCTCTTCTCCCGGCAAATCCAAAATCCGAATTGATTCAGTTATAATCACTCTACTTGAAATAAGTAGAATATATACTAGAATCAGATCTAAGAATGTCCACGGAAAAACCGTCGAAGGAGTCATTTATACAGACGAATAATAATCCATTTTTTCAATCAAATATCTCCTTAAAAATAGCGAATCAAAATTATTACACATAACATAAATTTGTTACACCTGTGAAAATGTTCTACCAGACTGTACATTTGCTTCGATGAATTGACCAATTAAATTACATCTGAAAACGACATCACCGAAAAAAATAAAGGCCAAACAATTTAAGTATATTGAATATTCTGAATAAATAAGTTTCTTGGATTTCTTCTCCATGCAATCCCTGTATTTTTCACATTCATTAGGGGCTTCATTTGAATAGCTTTTTCTATTTCAATAAAAATATGAAAACAGTCCATATACTTGAACGACGTTTTGAATTCCATTCGTATGCGTCGTTCCTTACACAGTCGATCGGTTTAGTGCTATTGATATTTTCACGGAAAGATAGAAACGAAAGGAAATGGGGGCAACAGCTCTTCTCTGCTGCAAGGATCGATTTTGAAGTAGAACGGGAGCGCAGAGGGACGGGGGAATTGGCGCGAAACGCACTGGAACACGTACGTACCTTTCAGCACGTCGCGGTTGTAAACCGTTGGAGGAGAGGAGGACGTTCCTCTGCAGCGAATGTACCTCCTGTGTTTGATGTGTCTGCATTGGAATTTTGCCAGTGTATTCGTCAGTTTATAGGGAATTTTCAACAATTAAATTCATCAGTTAATGATTCTCGTGTAAATACGGATGAAGAGTGCTCTACGTAAGAACAATTGTGAGATGATAATGTATTACTGGTGTTATAATGGAGGAATTTAATTACGGTTGGAGGAAGTGTTGTGAGATGATGATTCATTATTATTGTATCGTGGGTTTGGTGGAGAATCTAGGGGGAATTGGAGAGAAATAGGTGCCAACATTTTTCTTGAAATTAAGAAATGACTCTTGGACGATAAAGAGAAATAATTAATTTTACGATTTTTTTTTGTATTTTTTCTCGTTTCAGAAAACAAAGTCATGATTCAATTAATTGCAGGCTTAATTCTAGTATTCTCCTTCTTTCAAGCAGGGTGGCTACAATTTAATCTGAATTTCGGACTTACTGTGAGTACAATACTGGATTATTAGGACAAGAAAGGTCTCAAGTCGTCATCTACTTCGTGGAAGTACACTGTTGAAAATAATCGTCTGAATTTTCCGGAAATAGATCTTGAATTCGATTCAATTCTTGGAATTCTCTGAATTATCTAATGAATTCCCTGAATTCAAGGAGAGAATTCCCTGAATTTTCCTGATTTTTCATTAATTTCACCGGAATAATTAATCAAAAATTTACGGTTCTCACGGATTTCTCCATGAAATTATGAATGACAAAATTCAATGACAAAATTCCTTGAAATTTTCGTGTAATATTTTTAATACTGCAAACAGCAGAGAATTTACGTCGAGAAACGCTTGATTCAAACCGACAAATACATGATCATTGTCAATTGATACTTCATTCAACTCGGGAGACACTTCATTTCAAAAATTCAAGTGAATCCAATCCTAGTGAAACAAACACACTGAAAAAAACTGCATATTCATAAGGGTCGTTACATTTTTACGACCCTTTTGTATTTTTTATTCTTTCAAATCACATGAATAGACTTGAATAATTAATGTAAAAAAATCACGCAAGTCACAATACTCCATGAAACATAAAACATAATTTTTTTAAAATAACAAATCGATCCTCTACTTGATTCAATTCACGCCCCAATCCTGCGCTTATGAACGCGTCGAATCGATCTCTCATCAATCCTGCGTTTCCAGGTCTTTCCTCACTCATTCCCTCCGCGAATGTTCAATTATCCGCGTTACATCATCAAAAAGAATGAGGAAATATAAAAAATGCGTAATGAAGTAGCCAGAGGTTGAAAAAAAAATGGAGCAAAAAAACAAAGAATTCCGAGAGTCTCGTCGTGGAATGTTAAAAGAAAGAGATGTGATCCCCTGTTCGGTTAGGGTGGTCGTTGGGTTTCACGCACCGGTGCTTAAAGTCTCACTGAAGGGAAGCCAGTTCTCGCTTCTGCGTAAGCCAGTCATTATAAAGCCATTATCGAAGGACGTCGTGCAGCCGCAAAAATACAACGTCAATTGCCCTCTCGCATATTCATAGGGCCCTCCTCGACCGATGCCCTGCGGTGTGGGCACTGATAAAGTGAGATTTTTATTTTACGTACCGAATATGATGAGAGATACCCGGGGATAAGAGATCGAGGGAGGATTTGTTTAACGACGGTGCACGGAGTAATGGTTAAACTCGTTCATTCCGTATTCAGTGCTTGAGACTGGGTATAATTATATTTTCAGGATTGAGAGTCAGTTTTTTGGTGGACGGAGAGAAGTGTTGAGGAAAAAATATCCGGAAAATCTAAACTCAGTCCCCTCACAACTATTTGTACTATTTTATTTTATTTTCTTTGCATTTTCGTCTTCACAATTAGATTAATTTAATTTTATCCATTCGTATTTTTATTACATACATATTTTTTCCTTAATTTACATGTTATAACACTGAATAAAAAGGAATTATGTTAAATATCAATAAAAAGTGAGCGGAAAGAACTAAAAATTAATTTTTCAATGTCTCCGAAAATTTGAAAATCGATTTTTGTTGAATAATGAGAGAATACCCATAAATTCGATTCCTTTCCTTGTCTTTTGATAGAATAAAGAGAGTAAATGACAGAGTATATGAATGGAGCAAATGATTTCATCGGATTATTATCATGTAATTCGTAAATATCAATTTTCTAATTGAAATTCCAAACGAAAAATTAATTTATTAACTGATAAAAATGGCTTCATCATTCGTTAAAATCATAGTCGTAACATTTTAAATCGCATTACATGCGTTATAACTAGACGTCTCGTCCTACAACCAGAATTTCCAAGGTACACATACCACTCTGCAATACGTAGTACACACATGGTCCAATAATTCATGGGGGGCTCGAGTGTTTGCTTTAAACTACCAGTAAGTACGCCTGTAATTCTGGAATAATATTCAATATTGACCGAGCGAGATTTCCCGAGCTAAGGCTAGTGGTGGTATTTGACAGTGGCTAAATAAAACCTTCCAAGAATTCCATCCTCTCTCGAAAATACCTGCTCCAACCATAATATTTTAGAAATTAAATTTCAGAGTTCATTTCAATAAGAAAAAACGTCGATTCCCTTGCGACTGACGTTTCTGAAATGGTTTGAAAGAGTTGAAAATTTAGAAGTTTTACAGCTGTGAAAAAAGCTAGATGAATTATTTTAGTTTGTAATGAGTTGAAGTTATTGAAATATCCCGCATCAATCGATCCAAAAAATATTGGAATAATTGAAAATTCATCGTAATTCGGCGCTGAATATTCATGATTTCATTGAAAATTCAAATACATCGAGTAATTCTAATGTCAATGTTGTTAAAAAAATTGAATTCCGCAGAGTTTCCACTGAAATCTGACATTTCATGATTTTTCTCCCTTACATCGCATTGATTCATTGATCTTTTTAGTGATAAATCAGTCATGCTCTTGAATATTCAATGAAATTTGATTTCTCAGGTTCATACAGCAATGAAAATGACTGAAAATCATGAAAATTTAGGCAACTTTTCTTCTGAATTTTCAATCTGTTCCTTAATTTTCGCGATAGGTTTGAAAACCCAAATTGTTATTGAAAATTCAGTGATCATTCATAATGAAAAACTCAATTTTATTGAATTTCCTACATGAATCCGGAATTCCATGAGCAATTTAGCCTAAAACTGAGTTTAAGTTCAGAATATTAAAAATTCAGATGCGTCTGTTACTTAATTTTCAAAAAACTTCTAACAGTGTAGCCGACTGTCCCTGCAATTTCAACTTTTTGCAAATAGTGTACGTTTCACCGGATATTTATATGTTTTTGCAGAACTGTGAAACATATTATGCATCACATACCTCTCGAAAAAATTCCCTCTCTCTCAATATTTTTTACGAATTTCTTTGTCACGTGAAGATCACAGGGTTCTTCTCGATTTTTGGGTGGCAGGTACGTCGACTTGACGGCTCGAATTACTCCCATGAATGAGAGCGGAAATTCCTCCAGCTCCCCCCCAATCCTACTCCCTCACCACCTCTTTATCCTTCAGTGAGACTGGGTGTCATTGCAGCTCGTGTGTACCTATAATACAAGAGAATAGAGTTCTCGTCAAGACAAATGAAACCAAAATATTGGGACAAGTTTGACAAAGGTCTCGGGACTCCTTTGATGGTGGAATTGTATGACTGCACGAAACTCTCATTCAACTGTCTTCGACATGTGTATCTAACAATGGAAGGGTTAAAGAGAGTGCTATATTTTTGTTCCATTTATCTGAATTATTCATTTGATATTTCATCCGCGATTGTGCACGGAGAGAAATTTCTGATAAAAATTATCCTACCGTTCTGTAAAAGTGTATCATGAGTCATCGTTTCCTCATTTCTATCCCGAAATTTAGTAAAAATTAATATGTGATGATCACATTTTATTCTACGTTAGAGAAATTTTAACCTGATAAAAGTAAAAGTTACCGTGCCGGTAGAGTAAAAATTACTGTATCGGTAGGGTAAAATTTACCAACCGTTCTAGAATTTTCGTTATCTACATAAAAATTACTGGACTGGAAGGGTAAAATTTATTATGCGTCAGGATAAAATTTCTCTAACGTAGAATAAAATTTGCTCATCATATATTAATTTTTACCGAATTTCGGCATAGAAATGAGGGAACGATGACTCATGATACACTTTTATAGAACGATAGGGTAATTTTTATCGAAAATTTCTCCCCGTGTGGGTGCACGATTATGTTCAGTTGCAACATTCGAGGAGATGTCCGACACATTACATCTCCTGAGTTTTATATTTTGGCGGGAGTGGTGGAACTACATGTTGAATAAAAAATGTATTCGTAATTCGATATGGCGCGCCACCGGAAAGGGGTGAGGGGCAATATTATATTTTGACAGGCGTATTCCTCGTCATTGGGGATCTATTATTCAGGCGGTGATCTCCAATTCCACAAGTGCTGTATTACGATCTGGTCCAGGCACCTGAAGGCTTTATTCGATCTGGCGGATATTTTATGCAGTGGGCTGGCTCCGTGAGGACAATCGAGGGTTTTGACACCTCCGGAAAAACATTGCGGGCTATTTCGGTGAGTGGTGAATGGGACATTCAAGACAGATATTCCGCTTTCATGATGAACGAATCATTAACCCTTAAGTGGTCGCACAATGGGGGATTCCTCGGAGCTTTTTGATTCGTTCTTTTCACGGAAAAATTTAGTGAGTGAACAATTTATTGAAGTTTGAATTAGATCTTTCAAATATATTGAAAATCAATCATTTTTAATGAACCTGAGTTACACCAGTGAATTATTCAAATCTTTTTAAACCTCGACTCGCTAAAAATTCTCAACATTTCCCAATTTTACACTTAATGAGATCGAATTCTTAATTTATCTGATAACTGTTTCTCTTTGATCTCCATTTCCTATTCACTAAAACTTCAAAATTACACATAAATGAAAAATGGATTCCGCTCCACCATTAGTTGACTCGTACGGAGAGAAATATTCAGTAAAAATTACGGAACTCACAGTTTGCTCACCGATTCCGGAATCGACTCAGAAGATGTAAATGACGGTATCGTAATTATTCACAGGAGATTCAGGTAAAAATTACGGAACGGTCTTGAAAAAGTCCGTGATTTTAGGTAAAATTACGTGACAGTTCTGTAAAATTTCCTACAACCACATTTCGCTCCGGAATTACGAAAAAGATACGTTTTTTATTGAATCTTTCTCCCCGTATGTTTGGTAATTTTTCTCCAACTTTTCCCTTCTCGTATTAATTTTTATGGAATCATTGAACTGAAATTTAGTTTCCACTGATTTTCACATTAAATAATCATTTCACAATAACAAAATTCCTTGAAATATCCGTGGAACTGTCACTGGAGGAAATTTTTTAAAAAGTACATCTCTATTTTGAGCTAAAAATATTGAATAATGAATTCCCCTAAAAAAAAATTATCCCAACTTTTTCATCAACCTCAACTTATGTCCTCCCAAACTAAGTGATGAGTGAAAATTTTCCGGAGAAATGTAGTCGTTGCATCGTCGAGTTTAATGTGAACCTAGTAAAGCTAACTCATGGTGACCTCCTGGGGGCTATTGAGCAAAAGGAAAAAAAAGTGCCGGAGAAACGTGTGCTAAATTCACACGGTTCGCTGGACCGTACAAATTGTTTCACGACAGTGCTGATGTTGACCTCCCTCGGAGGCGTTGTTTTTTTTTTATTTGCACTGGGGATGAAAAAGTTTTTGACACCCACCGGGTCATTGAAACAACTTTCCCTGCAAAACACTCCATTTTGTTGGAAAAATATTTTTCCCTCATTGTTTTTTATTCTCCCGGTTTTTTAGCTGAATCAACCGATTTTCCATGAGTCGTTGCGGTGAAATCCTCGATAGATTTCCATTCATTCTGGAGTTTGTTCCTGGGGGGAAGCTCGCGTAAATCGCTTTGGAATGAAATTTACATTTTACGTCAGAAAGATATCGGACGGAAATAGCAAATAATTGAGGGTAAAGGGCGGAGCCTCGGGGTGTCCTCCAGTGTTTTAGCTCTCTCTCTCTCTCCTTCTCTCTGATATTAGTTTTCGAGGGAAATGAGGGAACAACGAGTGAACACTGTGTACACTGCGATGATGGAAGAGGGGTAGAAATGATTTTCATAGTTATGGAGTGGATTATCGGGCTGGTAGATGGCAGTGGTGTGCTATGACTACAGCCCCGGAGGGGCAGGGGATTCCCGGTGGACATGGGAAAAATGGAATTGAAAGGAAGGAAGCGATAAAGAGAACTCCAGACACTGGGAGAAACTCTCTTGTCGAGTCCAATTGAGCTTCAATAATTCGTGGAGCTCTGCCAAAAAGATCTGTCCTCGTGTCTCGGGATTAATTTCGATTGGTAAAAATTGGAGTCGGACGTTCCGTGTGACATGGCCGTTCTAGGTTCCAATTTTGGGAAATTACTTGTTGTGTCCCAGTAGTTTTTGCACCAACAACGATTCGTAATTCAGGAAAATTGAGGTATCTATCGACATGAATTAAAATTTCATGCGTATATTACATTTTTGGATTTTGGAATTAAAAAAAAATTGTTTGTCCCACCGTAACTAAAAAAAATGTTCTGAATTCATTGAATGGTAACGTAAAAAATTCTTCGGATGTCTCTTTGAGGGAGTGCAAAGACGAAGGCGATCGCTGTAGTCATTGTTTTAATTTTGAGAATAATTTTCAAGAAATTAGTATTTTATGAACATTATAATTCCAAGGATATCTTTGAATATTGCGCTCTAAATTCATTTAATGATAGCTGAAAATATTGGTTTCAAAGCCGCTTTATGCTCTCTATTCGTTGGTTTCATTTTTATAATGATTTTTATACATTCAGAATTTTATTTGATTAAACTAAAGAAGAAATTTCATTGATTTCAATCAAATGCTGTGAAACGATGAATTATATACTATAGAAGCAGACGATGTGCAAAACGCCCATTCGAAAACATATTGTTAATTCTCTAGCAAGAAACTATACCGTATTAATATAAACGCAATAATCCCTTCGTTTTTGCATCTTCCGCCAATTTTTGAATCGCTTGAGCACAAAATTCGCTTGTAGCAGCCACTTATACCGCTTCTGATCTCGTCTTCCTCCTTTTCTTTCCAGTTTTCTGCATAGAGAAACCACAAATATGCCCGCGCTTGAGAATTGTTAGACAACGAGGTCAAACGTTCGGGGATAAAAGTTGATGGAAAGTTTTCGCTGAAGCTGGTGCTCTTCAGTGGCCATTTGGAATCGATTCCGGGAGCCAAGGTGTACTTTTTGAGTGAGCGAGAGAGACTTGGATCTTCCTCACGTTTTTTTTTCACCCATCGAGAAAGCCGGAATAGGAAGGAAAACGATAAACGAACCTCTGGAGAAAGATTTTACAGCCGAATGAGCATTTGGATTTCTCTCGCGCTACGAATTTTCAGAGGCATCCAAACGCTTCACGAGTTTCTCTGATAATTATTGATTTTGAGATTAAACGTGACTACCGGCCGGGATTTGTTCAGTTTCTTTTCCGAGTCTCATCGCCTTTGGCTTGCACGAGGGGAGTTAGAGCTTTCTTTGATGTCGGGTTTTGGTTAATGAATGGATGATTAACAATTTGCCACTGAGTTTGTGACCAATTCATGAAGAAAAAAAGAAAAAAATGAACGTGAAGCCGAGAAAAACGAAGTGGAAATGTAATGAGAAGAATACGACTGTTGATAATGATTTTCCACCGCTGGAAAAGTATTTTCCCATAGAAAAAGAAGCGAAAAATGCAAGCACAAACGTTGATATCGCATTTCACTACCGTGGAACGAGGAGATGCGATGGGAATTTATGGATGGATATTCAGACGCCTCGTTAAAACTCACGTTCTGGTTAAATGAAGCGGTTTAATCCACAATTTCGCCGGCTGCAATCACTGCCAGCTCCGATTCACAGTACATATTATACGCATCGGAATAAATCGCTCGATGTAAAACGACGCTCAGTCATTCGAGCTCTACTTCCCCTCGATGCTCTTCATATTGCGACATTTTCCTCGTTCAACTTTGTCCCCGTTTTCCGGATAAAGGCAGGAAAAAGCTTTTGTAAAGGTCATGAAGAGGGTTTAAGTCGAGGGGCTACTTATTCTAGGGTTGAGTGACAGCGTGAGTATGACATTAAGTTGATTTCAATTTTCGGAAGATGGGATTTTAATTGCTTGAAGTATCACGCAACACGATACGAATAATACAAATAATGTACCTCAGGTTATTCTCAAGTTTGAATGATTTGTTTGAATAAAGGTGATACTTTAGCTAATTTGATTGAATTGGTTGTTTAATGATAATTTTTTGATATATATTTATTACATATTATTAATTATAGGTTTACGTTTACCATCCACAAATGTAAAGCTATAGTTATTAATTTCAGAGTTCAATGGATTAAGTTATAAACTTTCAGGAATGATCAAACAATAACAGATTGATATAATTTATTATTTTATCTTCAATGGTAGTATTTACAGCTAATTTGGTCATTAATAATTAATTGGAATTGAAATCATTTAACAACTGTTGATTGTGTTGATTGTTCATTGAAAGAGACATGATCTGATTTTGAAAGGGATTTGAATTGATTTAAATTCACGACAATTAATATTATTTAAATTACTTGGATATTCCACTCGATAGAATCAATTTGAATATTATAAATGGATAAGATTGAACTTGACTATTGGGTGGCGGCGACGGTCAATGTGTTTTGACGGACTGCTGAAGGGGATTTTTGCTATTTGAGCTTAAGTTGAATTCAAATTCACAACATTGAGAATTCAAGTGCAATTATATTGCTTAATTTTGGTGATACCTCAAGTAAATTGATTTAATTAGTTGTTTAATGATCATTTTTTGATGTTAACAATGAGTCCATGTTTAATTAATTATAGGTTTACATTTGTGGATAGCAAAGGGAAAAGTATAATTAGTAATTTAAGAGTTTAATGAATTAATTTTTACAGTTTCAGGAATGACCAAACAATAACAGATTGATATAATTTATTATTTTATCTTCAATGCTGATATTTGACGCTAATGAGGTCATTAATAATTAATTCGAATTGAAATCATTTAATAACTGTTGATTATGTTGATTGTTCCTTGAAGAAGATTTGAATTGATTTAAATTCACGACAATTAATATCATTGAAATTACTCCAATATTCCACGAGAAAGAATTAATTTGAATATTACACACGCATAAACTTGAAATTAAATATTGGATTTGTGGACACGGTCAATGTGTTTGGGCGGATTGCTGAACGGCCTCTTTGCTATTTGATCTTAAATTGAATTCAAATTCACAACATTGAGAATTCAAGTGCAACTGTTGCTTAATTTTCAAAAAATTTTCAACAGTTCAGGGTTCTTGAATTCAGCACCTAGCGGTTTTTATTTTAAAAATCCAATGGATTGTATTCTCCGCAGAACTACAGTGCCTTGATTAAAATACGAAATTTCACTGGAATCACTTCTGGAATTTCACTTTTTATCCCTGGAAACCAGAAACATTTTTTTCTCTAAGCAGCAAAAGAATTTTCCGGCGATTAAAAATATGTGAAACGCGTAGGATCCCAGAGGCGATCATCCAAGGTGTGAAATTCCATCAGTGAATTTCGTAGACAATTTCCCCAGGATGTGGGAGTAAGGTCGAAACGAACGGTCGAGTTGCTATTTGGTCGGTTGGGTACGGGCCAAACAATTTGAGGCCTGGAACGAAGCGGGATTTCAACGTTAGAGAACCAAGATGCATTGCCCGACCACTGAGTCGGATGAAAAGTGTGGGGATCGGTCAACAGACAACTCCAGGCACGTCGGCCTCACCGTGTTAGGTACTGTGACAAATGAAGTCCATGAATCTTTCCATCCACCCGCAAATGATACCAATCTAGGTTACAGTTGATTAAAGTCATTAGCGGGAATTAGAGGGATTCATGAATGAACGACTTTTGTTTGAACACAGAGAGAAATGGGTTATTCAAATTAAACAGAGTTCATTTTAATCAAATAAATTGCTTCATTCAGATACAGGTCGTGATGAAGCTTTTTTACTCAATCCCGGAAGTGACTTTTTACTCCCATCAAATATTTGGAAAACGAATGATGGTTCAAGAGCCGAATTTTACGTGAAAATTAAGTAGTTAGAGGGGAAAAACTGGGGTCCAGAATTGAGACATTGAGACATGCATTGAAAATGGATAAGTAGATAAAAACCTCTCATGATTAAAGGGCACGATGGGTTTAATGACTTGTCGGCGTGCCGCCGTGATAAATGACTAGTGACTGAATAGTCTTTAAGTGTCTTGAATTGAGACAAAAAAATGGATTAAATTTCAAGACGTTATGAGAATGGCCTACGTTCAGACGGAAAAAGTGTTTTATTTTGTGGCATTCGAAATTTCGGTCATCACGAATGTTTCATTTCAGAAGTGCATAATTATTTATTTATCTGAAATTCACCAATTTTGTAAATCTATTACTTGAACGGATCAATGGAAAACAATTTTTATGAAACTGTAAAATTTGAGAATTTATAGAATGCGACGAATTCTCTGAGCAGAAACCCTCACAAACTTCAAGTTCATACAAAATTATGCCGATCCCATACCCCAATTACCCCGAAATTGAAGATAAAATCCCTCACATCACTACATTTCCCCAAACATTATTATCATTTTACCCATCCGCCAAATGAAGTACTGTTCTCCAACCATTTCCATTAAATTTTCTCATTACAAAGTCCATCCGTCCCAATTACCGGGATTGCAAAGCAACCTCATGTAAACTAGTTTACAATAATACCCGGGAAAATCTCCACATCCAGACCGGCAATAACGCACAAAAAAAACCCTCAATTCCGGATTTCACAGACCCATCAAACCCTCCACAAGGCTACCCTTTAATTCCCTTTCCTCGTCCGAGTGCGTTTGAAATAAAGTGAAAAGCATAAAGAGTGCCCTGGTCAAAGAGCTACATCCCTGAAAAATCCGTATATGAATATATTTGTCGCGAAAAAAGCAGCCAACTAGCCAGAACCAAAGTGCTTTTATAGCAATGTGTATTATGAACTTTTCATATCAAATGGCGTAAGCCATACGAGTCCATCTGAAACAAGTGACCTACGTACTCAAATGAATATTTGCCATTTTTTTGTTCAAGGGAAAAGAGGAGACTTATAAAGGCAAAAAATTCCTCTCCACGCAATTAAATTGTCCGCATAAATTTTGTGATTTCTCTCCAATTCTTGAAAAATTGGTATCAGACTGTCAAACATTTATCGGTGAAATTTTTTCTGGATGTTTTGAATGTATCCAATCAATACTGAAGCCAAAATCAACGTACAATGTTGACTACTAACGGAAAACCGGGTTTTATGGGGTTAAAAACGCGATTTGTTTACGGGTTTTGAACATATCCGATCGATTCCGAAGCCAAAATCAATGTACAGCATTGAATATTAGCGGAAAAACGGGTTGTATGGGGCTAAAAACGCGATTTCTGCAAATGCACAAGCGGGAGTTGATTATTTCAACTTGTATATGGGTGAATAATCAAGTGCTCGTAGGTTTTGAACATATCCGATCGATTCCGAAGCCAAAATCAATATACAGCATTGAATATTAACGGAAAACGGGATTTATGGGGTTAATAATGCGATTTTTGGGAATGCACAGGCGGGAGTTGATTATTTCAACTTGCATATGGGGGAATAATTGGGTGCTCATGGTTTTTAAATATATCCGATCGATTCCGAAGTCAAAATCAATGTACAGCATTGAATATTAGCGGAAAAACGGGTTTTATGGGGCTAAAAATGCGATTTTTGGGAATGCATAAGCAGGAGTTGATTATTTCAACTTGCATATGGGGGAATAATTGGGTGCTCATGGGTTTTGAATATATCCGATCGATTCCAAAGCCAAAATCAATGTACAGCATTGAATATTAACGGAAAAACGGGTTTTATGGGGCTAATAATGCGATTTGTGCAAATGCACAAGCAGGAGTTGATTATTTCAACTTGCATATGGGTGAATAATCAAGTGCTCGTAGATTTTGAACATATCCGATCGATTCCGAAGCCAAAATCAATATACAGCATTGAATATTAACGGAAAACGGGATTTATGGAGTTAATAATGCGATTTTTGGGAATGCACAGGCGGGAGTTGATTATTTCAACTTGTATATGGGTGAATAATTAGGTGCTCGTGACTATAATATATTTCAGGGCGAGTGCCATGGGGTTTTTTACTCGCGTGGAGTGGGCGTCCGAGCCGAAGGCAAGGACTGGCCAATTACGCAAGTAAGAAAACCCCATGGCACTAGGCGTGAACGATATTTATCCGTAGTAATTTTCAGTTTTACGAATTTGAGAAAGAATTTCGATACCAATCCCGGGACGAGGAAAAGTGAAAATCAGTACGGAAAAATATTTATATTTTGATTCAAAATTCAAGTGCGTGACAGAATTCCCTTCCTCCTGCTGCTCGAAAATTCAGACATCTATCAAATTCTCATTGAAATTAGAATTCAATTGTCTCAAACGAATTTGATATCTTCCCTCTCACAACCGCTACCAAACTACTCTTAAAATTTCGATTTTTCCTAAACGCACATTCACTTTTTCTGAGCAAAAGTAAAAAGTTCATCATTTCGTTTGCATTTTTCCGCAAGTTTTTCCGTAATTTTCCTCCCACCCTCTTCCCGGTACATAAATTCCCTCCCCTCAACCGTGACCCTCTCCCTCCACCTCTCGTAAACCCATGTGGCCACTTATCTTTCAATGAAACATCCCCTCGCCCATTACACTGTCCAATTCAATTATTCATTTACATCTCCAATTTCAGATGAAAACTCCAGTCAAACAACTACACCCATAAAATAATATCCCCTGCTCCTACCCCCTCCCCCTCCCAAAACCCACAACACAGTTTAATCCACAAACTTCCCCTTGAATTACCATTCGCCAAATATGTTGTAGTATAATTATTAAAGTTGAGTCCACCTGGGGAAATGCCTCAATTTATAATTAATCCACTCGATGAGCCATAATACTCAATAATCATCTTGAACTATCAAGGCATCAGCTGTCGATAACATAACCCCCCCCCCCTTGAACCCCGGCCCAATTGACTTTATCGATCGGCTTTATTCAGCCATCAAGCCACCTCGGGATGAATCGCAGGATACTACGAACGCATGTGTGAGGGTGTAGACACCCACCCCATGCTCAATTGTGTCACCTTAATCATGTCACTTGACCCATCACGCCATCACATTACAAATCGGAGTATGCCATCTATATCCAGTTCTAATCAACCCATCAACCCGTGGGATGTTATTGTTATTGGATAGACTATTGGCGATTCAAAATTAGGGGGGATTACTCATTAGAGGGAATTGTGAGGATGTTGGGAATGATTGATGACGATGGGGGCGATTTGTTTTATTCGGTTGAAGGGAGTTGATTCGGATCGATTGCTATCAGCATTTTATTCGAAATTTTGGGGTAATGCGTGAAAAATCTCGTGCGATACATGAACGCGTCATTAGTCCAGTGCTTTTGTGAAAATAAGTTTGAACACCGTATTTTTTCGAGGAGATATCGGAAAGTGAAAGGTTTAGAGTCAAAAGTCAACTGAGTTGATCGTGATAATTGGATAATTGAACTGCAATTTACAGTTTCGATAGATTTTTTCGTAAAATTTTGTAGTTTCAGTACCGAAATTCCGTGAAATTACGGTGGTTTTTTCTTGTGATGAAATTTTCCGTGAAAGGCACCGGAAATTTCAACCCAAAATTTTGCAAAGTGCAGCCTTCTACTAAATGTTTATATTGTTGTTTAAAATTCAAGTAAGTGATAGAATTCCCTTCTTTCTGCTGTCTAAAATTTCGGAATTCTATGAAATTCACAAAATTCATGGAATAATTGAACTGAAATTTCCAGTTTCCATTGATTTTGACATAAAATTTTCAATTTTCAAATGGCGAAATTTCAGAAAATTTGAGTGGAACTAAAAGCTGATTAAATTTGCAAAAAGTGTACATAAAATTTCAGTCAAAAATATTCTTCTAGTCTCATTTTTTCTCAAACAGCAAATAAAATTCTCCTTACAAATTGCTGAATACTTAATATTTAGAAATTTACCCGGAAATTTTTGACAAGTGCCTTGGAAACTTCTAACAACTGAGAGTTTCACTGAAATGTCAAAGAATTTTGTTATTGAAAATTAATAATTCTGATAAAAAATCCGTGGGAAGTGTAAATTTCAGTTTAATTATTCCCATAAAATTCATGAAAAATCTGGACAATTCAGAGAAACCTCTCCTTGACCTCCAGATTCCTCTGAATTTTCCGGAAATTTAGCAACAACCATTTATTTTCCCTTGAAAATTCATATAGATTACAGAATTCCCGTCTTCCTGCCGCTAGAAAAATTGAAACTTTGCTTCAATTATCATAGAAACATGAATTTCCATTCACTCATTCCTCTTCCATCGAATTCACCATCTTCTTCCGGAAAATTCAACCCAATTTCTTCAACGCTTCTCAACTTCATCAAAATTCGTACGAACTTGAACTCCACCACCCCCCTGTCCACCCTCTCCATCTCCCTCCCAATTCCGTACGTACGACCGAGACAATAGAGACCTCTGCCATTAAATTCTCACAATAAATTAGTACCCATAAATACAGTGTCTGTAGTGCATACACTGTTGTAAACTAAAACCACAAGCCACTGCATACACCACGACAGTTTCCAGTAACTTTTCTATTATTCTTTTCCTTCTCCTGTGCTCGGGGGGGCGGAGGAGAGAAGAGGAAAGGGTTTGCACCCAGCGGGAAGACCCCGACGCGGCGACCCGTCTCGGTTTACATCTTTTCTCTCGGTTGTTCGCCAACTTTTTAAAAAGACCCTTACCCTCGTTGCAATAAACTCACTAGAGCATTATACCATCTTTCCTTTTCCTTCCGCTTTTTTGTCCCACTACTCTCCCCCTCCC
>NW_021680455.1:709347-709736 GCF_001412515.2 Diachasma alloeum | reverse complement strand
CGCCCCTCACACTCCACTCACATACTTTTTTCTCCTCTTTTCCTTGACTCCGTCGCACCAGCACATACGTTTCGCATATCAAGCCAGAAGTTCTACATAAAATTCAACGTTTGTCGCATTGCGACCCCCTTTTCTCCCGGTGTTTTTTAATACGTAAATACTTACTTCAACGACACACCTGTGAATGAAAATATTAAAGTCGCTATAAAATAACACACCAACATATGACTAGACTTTTTGTTATTATATATTTCCTTTTTTTCATTGTTATTATCCACGTGTATGGGAAATTTATTGGAGCATAACTGTGGCACAACTATACATATTATTATGTAATTTTGCCGTGTGTATTTCGCTCACGGTCCAGAAGTTTCCAACCCCCCCCCCCC
>NW_021680455.1:708950-709310 GCF_001412515.2 Diachasma alloeum | reverse complement strand
CCCCCCCCCCCCCCCGTCGCCCCCCACTTTACTACGTGCAGTGAAACGCTTGCTCCTGAACGCTATTTGGAAATGTGTGTGGATGTTGCAGTGGAGAGGTTACCTTCGCCCGTCATTCACCTCAGAGCCGAAATGTCGAGAAATGTTGCGTTGAATTCTGCATGAAGACAGGTGGCACCGCGTGCTAGTACATCACAGCGCCGGGGGGGGAGGGGGCTTGTCCCTGTGTCTTGACACTGGGTGGGTTCTTAGAGGCACTTTACGACGCGTAACGCCTGCTGGTAACGATTCGGGTAAAGTGCCTCGGCTACTGGTACGAGTGCTAGTCACTTTGTTCCGTTTGCGGGGGGGGGGGGGGGG
>NW_021680455.1:672569-708910 GCF_001412515.2 Diachasma alloeum | reverse complement strand
GGGGGAGGAGGTGATGAAGACAAAAAAAAGAGGATAACGCGGGGTAAGTGAGGTAAGAGGGGCGAGAGGATTTCGGGGCGACGGGAGGGAGGACTTGCTGGAGTCGAATTGATAGTTTTTAATTGAACTTTTTTTATTCTTTTTGAAATAAAGATTAATTGAAGATTTTTTTTTAATATTCTGACGATGAATGACGGTAATTCACTTTTTTTTTTTGAATGGAGAATTGTTTGAATTCATATTTGTTCATTTTTTTTTATTGTTGTTGTTTGTTTGTTTATTTGCTTTTTTGAAGTGGTTGTTCGGATCAAAGAAATAATTGTTTATATTCGGAAAATTATTAATATAATGTCAACAATGCGAGTGAGAAATTTTTATTTTAACAATAAATGATTCATTTATTTGAAATGAAGGATTGCTTCGCCGTCCAAATAACTTTTCTATACATTTTCAGAGGGAAAGAATTATTAAGTTTCAAATGTCCCTGAGAATTCAATGGAATTTTAATTTGTGAGTAGCAGAAGCGTGAGAATGTACCAATTCACTTGAATCGTCGAGTAAATCACGAATGTTCAATAATAAATTATGCCATTTAAATTAAATTTCAAATAATTGAAAATTCAAGAATGGAATTAGTGAAGTTTTCCTGATTTCGATTTATTTTTGTGGAATAATTGAACTAAATAGTACAGTCACAAGGAAAATCAGTTGAATTCTGGTATTGAATGGAATTACAATTTTCAGGTCCACATGATAATGAAAATTGGAAAATAATTTGACAATTCAAGCAACAATTTCCCTGAATTTTCAATCCCCTGACAATTTAATTGGATGTGATGTTTAATTTCCGCAATCAATTTGATCTTCAATTGAATTGAAATTCACAACATTCATAAATCAAGTGCAACTATTGCTTAATTTAACACAAACTTCAATTACTCCTATCAATGTTCATTGAATAATTGATCCGCAATATAAATTTCCATTGATTTTCCCATAAAATTCTGAACTTTCAGCGACGAAGTTCTCTAAAATTCCACTTCAACTGCACAAAAAATTTCCAAAAATTATCCCGCAAATTCCGGTAAAAAATTGTGACCCTTCGAACCCCTCATTGTCCGAAAATCGGTGCTCGCAAACTTTCCAATTTCAGTCTGTTCGACGACCCGCACCTATGACCCTCACCCCCTTCGAAGTACAACTATAAACAGCTGATGAGAGGATGAATGAGGTACGACGCGGTGTCCCGACAAAGTGTGTGTGGACACGCGAACATAAACATGTTGTGTCTGTCCTCGAGTTACGTACATGCCAGTTGTATATGTACAAGAACCTTCAAGTGAGAATGAAATTTCGATTGACGTTGGAGCCCGTACTCTAACTGTTGACTCTGCTCGACTTCCAACTCCTCTGCCAAACATTGGAGGATATGTGCTTGAATGTACGGGATTTCGTTGAGAAATATGTAGAGCCATTAACGCTTGGATAAATTTAACCCTGGGCATTTTGGTATATGGAGCAGGCACTGTGGAAGTAGCGTATCCTGATCTCATCTTCTCGCGTGACAAACCGAGTGTGGCCATTCACATGTACGAAGAGACGAGGTTTATTGTTGCATGGATGATGTATGGGCGGACACAACGTCACGGGAATATGGGATATGCATCATTTCATTGTACGTATGAATGCACTGATCTAGTACAGAAAAAAAAAGAATCAAGTCGTTCCATCAAACGGAGAAGAGAAAATAGAAGAATTGAATGGTTGAGTTTATTTTTGTCCTCGTGAAGAGATGATGGACATTTTTCGAATAAATACACGTGAATCAATTGAAATGGCGATCAAAAATAGCTCGATCCACTCAGCTAAAGTTAAACCACTTCTCTCCACATATTTTATTCTGCCATCCAGGTGCACTCGTTGATAATAATCATCCGAGCCTGATAAAATTCTATTGAACCGAAAACAATTCACACCAACTCGAAATTCTACGTCATTTTAAACAATGAAAATGTCGCCAAGCCCCTCCCTCTTCCACACTGTCCACGCCGGATGTGCGATTTCAGTGATCGATAGCGTCCGGTTGATATCGCGCATCCATGCTCGAAACTATTAATTTATGAATTTAGGAACAGCTGGAGTGCATTCTCAATGTGAGGATGAGTGCAAATATTGTATTGCAGAGTTATCTCGGACTGGGCAGTAATTATGTTTTTATTTTTTATTTTTATTTTTATTGTTTTATTTTTATTGATCCTCGCTGTGTTAGGAATTAATCAAGTTTTGGCTGCACCGGGATTTTAAGTGAAAAATGTTTCAATTTTCAGGGACATGTTACTAATTTTCGGGAATTTATCACCGATTATGAGAGGATCGAGATTATGAAATTCAGTGAGTGCCAAATTCAATGATTTTGTCACCGATTTTCAGTGACATTGTCACTAGCTTCTAATTAAATAATTTCACTAATTTCCAGAAAGGCGCATATCTAATGGATTGAAATTACGAATTCACAACGCCTTCAAAGGAAAGGACTATTCGTATTATTTATTTTACAGAATTGAAGAATTTTTATTTACATAATTGGATGAATTTATTAAATTGTCAAAAGCCCCTGGCTGCATCACGTAATGTCATAATTCAATCTCTATTTTTATTAGTACATATTAAATTAATCGAAAATCGCGTAAAAGATATTTTGGTTCTCCGCATCCAGTAATTCCTAAATATAAACCTTTAACCTAATTTATAATCGTGTCAATGTACTCAAAAATATCGATCATCAAAATTCACAAATAAATCCTGCACCCAGAGAAATGGTTTATTCAAATTAAATTCATTCATTTGAATAAAATAAATGGGAAAAACTGATGATAAAGCTTTTGTGCCAACTTCAACTTGATTTTCGATTGCACTGGGATTTTTATCTGTATTAAACACGCCATTTATGAAATATAAACAAATATTTGTTTTTCCAACCCAAGATTTTATTAATTAACAATGAGATCATTGATCAGATGATCAAGAGAACGAATTAATAAACATAAAATAATCCATCACGGAGATCAAATAAATAACTCATTTGAATCTAACGAATGAATTAATTTCCCATAATTAAACCCTCCATTGAAACACCCAGACATTCCATTAAAATAAATACACGAGTTGCTCAATTCCGACCAAAAATATCGTTGAAATGCATCGTATCTCTTGGTGGGCACTCAGTTTGTCGCCTTCAACCCGACAATAATTACCCAAATTTATTGGTTCTAAGCGTGTAAAATAGCACTTCAAGTATCTCATTTGTATCCACCGTTTAGTACACTTGTACCACTTACCAACGCACAATTTCCCTCGTTGAGTACAATTGGATACTGTGTTACAACTCCTGGTGAATCGTCACGTCGCGCTGTGTACGCCTCTCCAGTTGTTTCGATAACGAGGGTATAAAGTGTTACTGCCGCCATGCAAAACCTATAACTGGAAAGGGCCCTTCCTTTAACGCTCCAAGGTTTGATAAGAATCTTTCGTATTACGCGTTAACCTTTTACAGCATCAACATCTTCAAGTGGTACTGCACTGTGCTGCAATAAAATATTCAATTGCCGGAGGAAAATATATACTGAATTGTTATGAATTGAAATAGCAACGAGGGAAACTCACATAAAAGATATTGAAGAAGTGAATTTATATGGGAAATTTTTCTTGAATTTATTCCGAGCTCCTTCGAAGGATGCTTATCCTTGATTGACAAATGATTGATTCTACGAGGGACTCTTGTGCGTGAGATATTTACAGGTCAACGAGTATATTCCCAGGCAAATCGGTGCCCCGATGTCTACTGACCTGTAAAACCTTTCATTTGGAATACATATCAACCCTATTCGGCGTCAGGAGCACGTTTGACTGAGTCCTGAGGGCCTTTGCTCGAAAAAGAGAGATAGTGCTTCGAGATATCTATTTTAGTACAGCTGGTATCGATACCCAACCTCGTCCAGATAAGCCCCCTCTACGAAACCATTAGGTTTTTTTATCAACTGCAGCAGAACACATTCACCTCATTTTTCGTGGATACAGGGAGAACACATTGATGGAGAGGATTACTTATTGTTAACAAATAGATTTGATTGCAATAAATGTTTATGCGTTAATAGTTGACAAATGCATATTTGAGAAGCCTTGTTTGACTTGACTTTCACCTTTCGAGTGAACCATTCGTTAACTATTAACGAATATTTATTTGGGCATTTTTAACTCTACCATTCGTTAATAGTTAACGAATCTCGTTTGTGATAAATGAATCATTGTATCAGTACATGGTTGGAGAAAAATTGCGAACAAGTCAAGTACACTGTTAACAAATTTTCACAGAAATTTCCGGTAAATCTTGGAAATTTCTAACCAGTAATATTTCCACTGAAATTTCAAGGAATTGTTTCATTGAAAATTCATAATTTCATGGAAAAATCCGTGGGAACTGTCAATGCCGGGGAAATTAATGAAAAATCATGAAAATCCAGAGAAATATCTCCTTAAATTCTAGATTCCTTTGAATTTTCAGGAAATTCCTTCAAAAATTCCTGAAAATTCGAGGCAATTTGATCCTGAATATTCATTTTAATTTAAAAGCTTGTGTAAATTGTGGAATTTCCGGATTTTACTTGAACTTTTAGGGAAACGTCAAGGTTCGAATCGAATTCAAGGTGTTTCTCCGGAAAATTAAGCCAAATTTTTCAACAATGCAATCGTGAAGCGAATTCGATTTTAAATTCGAGGTAAATTCTCTGAAAATTGAACATTTTTATTTAAAATCCAAGTAAAAAAATTCTCGTCTCTCTGCTGCTCGCAAATTTAGACTTCCACTGGGAATTTACTGATTTTTCAGCTCTCAAAATCGCATTAAATTTCGCTTCCCCGAACATCACGACTCAACTGTCCACGGAATTCCAATTTTTCCTCACAATTACGCTGAGAAACGAAAACAATTCCTGCAGTAGTTCCCCATCCACTCAAGGTCATCACATCTAAACGTTGAATAAGTTCAAATACGTCAGAAATTTTTCAAGGTACAAATCCTCCCTCTTCATGATAGAACCTCGTTCCATAAAAGGACCACAATAAATTCAGAAATTCTGATTTAATGGTTCATGTTATTTTTTTTCAGGTGTGATATGTATATTTCTTTGGCTCAAGATGTAGCACACGTGTAGTACAGTAGTGCATATCCTGCGCCCATAAAATTCCATGAGCTAGAATTCACCTCAAGCACAACGCTCACGAAATATTATAAAGCACTTAATGTTTCCGGCCGTCCGAGGGTTGAATACATTATGTCTGTAAACGCTACTTGTGCAGAACAAAAAAAGTGGTTTTCCTCGAGGGGGGAAAAAACTGAAGTCGGTGGCTGCAGTCTGGCTGTGAATCCATATTCAAGTTGTTTTTTCAAAGATGTGAGGGAGAATATTATTGGAGATTGTTAAGTTTATTGCTTGTTCTTTGTTGAATGAGTGCTCGGGATTGAATGAGCCAGGATGTACAGGTGTCTTTATTATTACGGGGATAGTACAATGTAGAGTTGCTGCGCGTTATTTCGTTGGAACATTCTGCTGTAATTCAGCGATGAAGGTTTGGGGCCAAATTAAAACAGTCTTGCTCCCCTGTTTGAGGCATTTAGACGTACATTCGAAAAAGTCCCGTGTCCCTATCATTGACTTGTGATTTGGATGATATGGAGAGGTTGTTCCAACGAATTATATTGTTAACTAGCGTTAATGCTCTTTTTCCTGTCAGATTCGATATTCCTTTCTTCAATTAATTGTTTATAATAACTCTCATTGCAAAAACCAATACGACCGATGAGAATCGTATGTCCCAATTCATCATTGAAATTTATATTAAAAAATTATTAGTCCATAATTTGCGGCGCAAGAATTCATAGAATTTTTAAAGAAGACGACACGGGTTGAAATGAATGAAATTTTTCGCTTTTACTTTCCAACGAATCACTAAAATAAAGTAATAAGATGAAATATTCACTCCAATCATATGTCACGTTTACTAGAACCGCTGAAATGAATAAAAACTGATTTAATAGACTCATTGCTATATGATTTAATAAACTCAACCCCATTGTGTTCCTCAAAGACGTTTTTGATAATTTATAAATAGCATAATTGTGTTATTGGCTAAACTAAATAATTTCTAGGAGAATAGTTTGTTTTTGAAAAACTTCTTTCTATGATTCAATCTTATCGGGTTCTCCCATTCTGATAAAAAATATGGAATGATTTAGTTAATGTGAACGAGACTTCTCAACTATTACCACGATTCGTGAACAGCAACTACATCTTTCTATCAATGCAGATCTAATGATTGTGATACAAAAAATTATCTTTTTTCCCCGTCGACAGCTCGAAATCTACAATTTTCTTCTATCACATTAGTTAATCTGAAGTAACTCAAGATAAAACTGAACTCATTAGTTAATCTCAAGTGACTCAAGTAACTTCGTGGAACTCCATCAAAAATTCTCACGAGTAACATATCATTTTTCGTCAGAATTTGTTGAAATTTCAGTCACAGTCTCATCTGAATTTTCAATGTTGTGAGTTTGAATTCAATTTGAAATGAAAACGTTCACTAAATTTCTCATGTATCTTGAAAATGGAAGAAAAGTGGGTTTTTCGTGTTAAAGAATCATCGATTTTTCAATAAAAGCTTGAATTTCCAAACTCATCGTGAAAATTCAACATCACATACAATTTAATTTTTAATAGACTGAAAATTCAGAGAAGTTATTGTCTAAATTTTCTAAATTTTCAAGGTTTTTCAGTACCGTATGAACATGAAAATCGAGAATTACTTGAATGTTCAAGAAATTAACTGATTCGTCAATCAACAATCTACAGAAAATTCTACAGAAGTTTCACGTAACTTTGTCGTTGTTAAAAACTTCAAGCTTTTTCCCTTGTAATTTCAAGAGTAATTGTCAAGTGTATATTCTGAATCATTAAGGACAGTTTTTCCCCCTCAACTCATAGAGCCGCACTCACCACTGAGTTACTAGTCATGTAAGCACATCATGTCTTCACCAAAGCATGCATTAAAGTTACATTTGAAGCCCCCGGGTATCTGGTGTGCCTCTCATGCATCCGCACGAGCGCGTTTGTATATCGCATGCTACCAAACATCCCGACAATGTCCTGGGTGCGTAATATGCACGACTTCCAGCCTGTGAGTATATAAGGGCATATGATCTCCAAGACAGCTCTCGTGCACACTTGCATATCTCCACTACCTTTGTAGCTGCACCAGGTGGATTACAGGCAATTAGCTAGCCCCGGGCGTGTAACTCTCCAGAGACGCGTGGTTTTCTCACAAGAATTTTTTCCCTGTTTACGGTGGCGTTGGTGATCCACCCAAGAACTTTCGGAAAACGTCAATTTTCAAAGTTTTCGTGTAAACTTGAGCCTCGCGTGCTTGCGGGTCTTATCGCGTGTTTTCGGAAGGAATCGTGATTTATCTCGGAATTTTTATGATCAACATTTACCTTTCATTCGGGTGGCTCCTGGTGACACTGGGGACAACGAACTTTTCATGGTTTTGCTTGTTGGTTATTGACTTTGGAGGCGATTCAATTATGGGAAACAACTAAGTGAATGAAAATGGATATATGACAGAGGGACGGCGACTTGAGTTGAGGGGAGAATCTTGCGGGAATAGAAATAAAATAGAAATGGAAAATGAAGTTTGAATTGAAGAGTTTTGTCTGAGACGCACGGAAGAATTTTTGCAAAAAAACCTCGCGAGTTTGAAAGAAAATTTCATTGCACTGATGAAAACAGTGTCTGCAAGATGTGTTAATTTGAGACGTTAGGCACAAAATGTGACTTATCTATTTTTTTCCAATTTTTTAAAGTTCTGAAAATATTGAGAGGGTGGAAGGGGATGAAGGTAGAAGATATCAAATGAATTCTAACATCGGTATCATTGAAAGACTAAAAGAAAGTAAAAACCTTGAATATTATTCTGAGGAAAAATACATTTAAATTCCATTTTTGATCACAAAAATTATTTTACACTTATTTTCCTAATTGCCTCTAATTCTACTTCACGACGGCTATTTTTAACTCGACCAAATTATCAGTGAATCAATGATTGGTTCTTTTCATGTAACACGATCGACAATTAAGTAAAAATGAATAGAGCATTTGAAAACATAAATAAGACATCATTAGGTTGAAACAAAAGATATTGCAGTAAGACACCTAGAGGGTGTAGAATGCAAATCTTAATGTCTTAATTTGAGACACTAAAAATTACTTAAATTCGGGATTTCTATACGACTTATTCCATTCAGACATTTTCTATAAAAAAAATCCTTGGTTCGCATTTTCATAATTTTTTGGTTGATTTTTTTTAATGAAAAAAGAAGAACAATAGAGTGAAAAAATATGAAAAATTTACATCGAGGAATTCCTATGGAAAATGTCTCAACAGAAAAAGTCGCATGAAACGCTGAAATTCTACTGATTCTTTCTATTAACTGAGAATATTAATATTTAATATTAACATTCTACTGATTTTTTCTATTAAATTTCAATGGGACATTTTTTATGAAAAAACTAATAGAATATTCAATCAACATCCAATAGAAATCCAATAGAATTTTATACAGAATTCGCAACATTGTTCAATTTAATTTTTTTCGTGCTTGGATAGAAATATGTAATTTCACTGAGTGTGAAATGTTTTTAATTCATGTCTAAATGTGGTAATTTGAACACTTCAACTTCGCCATTTCACAGGGAGTTTTTAATTCAAAAAATGGAAAAGATGGAATTACCCAACAAAAACGGATTTAAACGTTTTTGCGATCAATACGCATCATGCAAACGCGAGTGTCCGAATATCCGCCCGAGGTAACTCGAGGGAAGAGTTCGGTGAAGATCCCTCTCACATGCACTTGAGTGAGCTCGATGATTACTCCCATTTATGCGGATGGGCTCGCGGCCACCCTTCTTTTTTTATTCCTTATTCTGGCACACTCGAGTCAGCCTCACTCACTGCCTCGCGGACATGGTTTTTTCCGCCATTTTTTTTTTCCCCAACACCGGGACAAAAAGTCCCGCAGATGCACTAGCCAAGAGCACTTGGCGCTTTTCTTCGTCTCCTTCATATTCTTTGTGTAACCACCATCAGTACATTCAAAAATATAATCCATATGACTCGAGGGCCTTCTCCCCTGAATCTCATTGTGTGTATTTTGCGATATTTTTTGTGAGAATTGCAAATGATGATTCACTTTTGGACTGTAAAATGGCAAATTGGAATGACCGGGTGATTTGGTTTTTGTGTAGAATGCTTTTGTCAGGTTTTTGCAACTCCAAAATTTTTTTTTCTCATCCACGGAGAGAAAAGTTGAGGGAATATTTACAGAAAACCTCGGAACATTTTATCGTGTTCAAATTCCACTGAAATTTCAGGAAATCTTGTCATTGAAAATTCATAATTTCGTAGAAAAATCAAAGAGAAAATAAATAGGTATAAAATAAATAAATAAATAAATAAATAGAAAACCAGAAAGTTCTGGTAAATATATTCTTGAATTTTCAGGACAGAGACACTGAATGCGATTTAGGGGGAAAAAAATAATGGAATTTCAGATTTCACGGAAAATTCGATGTAATTTGACACTGAATATTCACATTACATTAGAAATTCAAATAAATTAACGAATTCTCGTCTTTATGCGGCTTGAAATTTTGGAATTTTACTGAATTTTCAGTGAAACCTGAAATTTGATGATTTTTTTCCCTAAATCACATTCGGTGTTACTGTCCTGAAAATTGTCAGTCAACTGTGCACGAAATTTCACGAAAAAATCTTGAAATTTTCACAATTACTCATCACACGAAATTTTCATATATTTTTATATTAAAAAATCAGTTGAATTATGGAGTATTCAATGGAAGCAGAACATATTCCAGAATATAAAAGACATTAAAAGAAGGAATAATTCTTCGTATTTCACATAGGAATCGACAGAATCCTCTGATTCACTGCACTCCTTTTTCGAGGCGTCAAATGAAGTAATCACCTCCTCTAACAACGTTTAAATACAGAAAAATCCATTCAAATCGCGAGAGAAAATGAAACTAATCAAGTTCATGATACTTGAATAGACAAATGCCTCCCTCCGAGCACATGAACTCAATTGCCAATCTCCCCCCTCCCCCCAATCGAAGTGCTCAAACAATCCTCATTAAACCTTCAAAGTTTGCACAGTCGAATTAACAACTTCCGAAGTCCTTGATTTGCTTCCCCGTAGAAGATTCAAAAGTGATAAAAGAAAAGAAAATAATAAAGAATCGATCTAACCTCTCCAAGCCAAAGGTGAGAATCTTCTCCTCAACTCCCCAAGCGCATAACGATGACTTATTTGACTAGCTTCACTCCCGACGACAAGGTTAAAACGCCCGCGTGAAAAAGTGCACGGGGCTTTTTTCCAAGTCCATCCCTCCGTTCATTCTACCGCCGTGAGCTAAGTGCAGAACTCTGTTTGAGAATTTATATCCTCGCTACCGTATCTCACCTGAAAGTATTTAAAATCTTCCGGGTGCGCCCACTGAACTTTTCGCTCGCTGAGGAGGATTTGATTTCCCAAGTGACTTCCCTAAATTGCATTTTTTTTCCTCGTCGCCATTTTACTTAGAAAGCTGGAGGTTGAGCAGCCCACGAAACTGTTTTGAAATAATGCGGACCGTTTTAATTACATCGCAGGTGATTTTTTCCACACGCAGAAAAATCAAAATGATAGATAGATAGATAAATAGATATGAAGCAATTCAGTAGTGAAGTGGTAACCGGAGATAAGTCGACTCATCTCACGGAGAGAAATATTCAGTAAAAATTACGGAACTCACAATTTACTCACCGATTACGGAATCGACTCAGAAAATTCAGGGACAGTTCCGTAAAATTTCCCACCACCATATTTCGCTCCGGAATTACGGAAAAGATACATAATTTTTATTGAACATTTCTCTCCGTGCCCCCAGTTAAGTGTTTGAAGAATATTTCCGAATCCAAGGGAGATAGCGAAATTTCCGTAATGACATTTGTTGTAGCACTCAATCGGCTCCACAAAAAAGATTATAACAAAAATTTTTCTATCTCCCTTAGATCCCGAGATATTGCTTGAAAACTGGTCAATAGTCAAAACTGACTCATCTCCTTTTACCACTTCGCTACTGAATTCATTATTTCCCTGGGATACAAAAATCCCCTGAGGGAAAGCCAATAGGAAAAATCAGATACAATAAGTAGAACAAATAAATCATACGAATAATATACAATTATGATAATTTTGATCGGGTATTTTCGTCGAATACCGGAATTCTGTTGGTCGCAAGGGTGACGGGGAAAATAATCCAGAAAAATTCGTGTGCTGAGCACCATAAACGAGTCACAATCCGCGCCCTTGGAAAAATCATTATGTCGCCAGAAAAATTATGGCACATATTTAATGTTTTTCTCAGTCCCAAGGAAAACAGAGTCATTGTCTTCAATCGGGAAGATTTCCCGGCTAAATGGTATCTATCATTACGATAAAAAAAAGCCACCACAACTATTCTGGACCCGCTATGCGATATCGGAATGCGATATATAAATGTAAATGAGTGGTGCTTTCGCGGTATGTGCAATTAAGAAGTTATGAAATTCTTCACTGTCGAGAACATCCTCACCTTCGTCGCCTATCGCAGTGCGACGTATAAGGCCCGTGGGGGCAAGTATTCGAATCAATGATTTATGACCTCGTTGGAGGGTTGGGGTGGAGGACAAGTGCGTGATTGGTTTACACTGCTAGGGCCATCAGAGATCATATCTTTTTTCCATCAATCGAGAGAGCGGTTTCAAAAATGCAATAAACCGTGTAGAGATTCCTTAATGCGTACGATAATAAATTCAACAAATTCCCTCTCATTTTTTTCCCCCTCCAAGTCGATCCATCACATCTGCATAATTATGCAATTATCCACGTAATGAGTGATTTTATGAGAAATCGTCGGGTGACACTGTCGATGGGGGCATTTTTTTTTCGTCTCCAGAACAGGTTTACGAATGCTGTTCACTGGAGATTCTCGCCCCTGGGATGAGTGCATAATAGCGGAGAGTTTACGTTCGGGAAGAAGCGTTTTACCACTCCACTACTGAATTTACAATGGGAAATTGACTTACGTCATCAAGAATGGTAAACTTATCTCGGCGTCATGGTTGACCTGGTCTCCGAGAATTTCTCGCCAGCTCTGTGTGGACATTGAATGCATTACGGATCATTTCTCACTTTGCTTGAGTGATTTCCGAATCTCATATTCGGTCGCCTCAGCTGTTAAAGCGGAGAGAGCTATCCTCGTAAATTGACTTCGGATAATTTTGGATTTTAGGGATTTATGGGATGATTTTCTCTTCTCACCAAGATAATTTTATTTGAACCGATTATTATTTACGTCTTGCGATGCAGTTCATCCTGCGAAATGAAAATATGTCAATTTAGGATCGTTTTTTATTTGTTGCAGTAATGAGAATATTTATTTTTTTAAGTAAAATTTATTTATTTCCAGAAATTCGTTGGCTTGCCCAATGAATCATTCAAGGAGTTCAGAACATTTTTTTTTGAGTTATGGTGGGACAACCAATTTTTACAAAATTCAAAAAATTTTAGAATTAAATATATGAATGCAATTTTAATTTATGTCGATGGATAAGGGTTAAACAATATCTGCATTTAAACAATTAAAGAAAGAGTTTGCCACTCGACTTTTTGGATCGTAGTAGGTTGACATAACACAAAAAATCTGAAACTTAAATTTAAACGATTACAATACTTCCATTCGGAAGCAAAATCCCATTAATTTACTACAACAAAATTCAGGAAAAAACCTCTTAATTAGATTAATTTGTTCCATCAGTTTATGGACAACAATTTTTGCTGCGATCAGGTAGAGAAATGGCGCATTTTTAACAAGACTCTTCATTTGCAATTTCCGTTCAAATAAATTCCACAGAATCAATTAATTAACAAATGATCAGTGCAACGATTAAATCAAAATTAATCACTCCCATCACCGGTAAACGATTGCAGGCCCAATTGCAATTCAAATTAACAAGATTTACCACCGTAATGGACCACTTGATCTCACACAGCGTATTCCCTATATTCCCATACTCACCGAAACGAGTGAAAAGAAGTCGAGGGGTTGAAGCCCGCACGAGTGGCACGCTAATTCAAGAAGGATCATGCCACGACATTGCATAATGCCAGCTAATACGTATCCGGCGTTCCTGTAAATTGCCACCCGTGCAATTTTCCCCCGACCGCGTGATGCAAGCCCCGCGCGGCGCGTTTCGCGTGTAAAGCTACCGCCGTTCAAAACATCGTGCCGATACCCCGTAATGCACTCGCGGATGGTGACCGTTAGATATTAATTCTTGATTGCCATTTATAAATGTGCGACATTTATACCCAATTGCTCAATTATTTCGATTTATCCGGCTGATAAACTTTTACCTAAATCATGTATTTTTTAGTCGTAATTATTTTTTTATGGGAGAGTATTATTTTTTGTTAATTTCAAGGAAATAATGGGAACGCTCGGAGGGAAAAAATCGTTTTGTGATTATTATTATTTCATTTTGGAGATATTTTGGTTTCTCCACGAGTTGCATTCGTCAAATACGATGTTTTTTTTTCGTAAATTGCGCAAAGTGAATCATAAATTATATTTCTATTAAAATCGTAATTTACGATTTCTTAAGGATACCTAAGTATCTTTTACAGTTTGGTAACGACTCATCAAATTTGTCACTTAAATTGTGTGAGAAAAATTTGAAAAAAAGCAACAATAGCATCATTAAAATTACATTTTGCACAGAATTATTATTTTTCTAACCATTCGATAGTTATAAATGAATAATGAAAATTACTGAAACTTTCGGAAACCTTATTTTTAGGCATGAAATAAATTTCTGGTAAAATTCTAAATATGAATAAATTTGTTATGATTCCGAAAAAATTATTTTGATGGTGGAAAAATGATTGTTTATGAATTATTTATAAAAAATGTTCGTAACTTTCAAAAATTGCAAATTTAAATTATTTCATCAATCATCCTCTGAAAGTAAACTTTCCAATTTTTTCTCAGTTTTTTGAAATGTTTTCCGACGGTTCAAAGCGTAAAATCCACTTGTCAAAACGTAATTTACGTTTAGTTTTTTCTGTGTGCATATTTTTTTTACAATTGGATCTGTTTTCTACATTTGTCCGGATCACTTATAATTCTATATGTTATATTTTTACAGAACGAATCGTAAGATCCCTCTTCTTCATTTTCACTGAATTCCATCTTGCTCCCTAATTACCCCCAGACAGTGAAATTCGCTGAGATTTTCAGGACAATTTTTCATCAACTTTCCTCATTGTGCAAGACACAATTGAACTAGCGATATATTTTCTCTCAGGAAGAAAGATGAACGCACCACTTAAAATGACAAAGATCCCCTGATGAATATTCCCAAAATGGATGTGAACCCATTACTATCTTCCTCCATTATCCTCCTAATGATTGAACAAGTACAAAGGAATTCACGAAATTATCCTGCACACCGAGACATATAACAACATTTCCATTGTCTTGAGGGCAGCATATTCCTCAACTACCTGGCAATCCTCACGTGAATTGTTTCATTAGAGAGGTCACGATAGACAATAAAGCCTCCGTCTCTAAATTTACAGCTATAGTTCAGCAGTAATGACACACCCCTGGATCACAGTCTCGCTGGAGCTTTGATGATTGAGATAGTGCACTGCGTACAGACTGCAGTGCCTGGACCCTCAAGATATCTCGGATGGAATATTCCAACCGCCTCCTGTACTCCAGGAATACCACGACGTCTACTGAACGTAAGTAATGATCACAAATTCAAGACTGATGAATATCCACTCCGCATATTCATAAATAAACCGTTGAATTTCACGACGATATATTCTCAACATAATTATCTCCACTAATGCTGATGCTCATCTATGAATTTATCTCGCAAGACACGTCGCCAGAGTGTGATTGGAGGATTTCTCATATATGCATCGTACGTCCTAACCCTCAACCTCGAGGAAATAGTCGCTGGGTCGCTGAGTATATCTCGGTACTGGCTTTCCAACGATGGAATCCGCTAATTGCTTTTCTACGCACGTCTCTGCATATGTATAAATCCCTCCCCTCCCGTGATATAAGTGGATTTATCACTGTGATTTCGACAAGATTCTCGGATGGTGTTAGACATGAAAAGTGTTTTTCAAATTAATTCCTAAAATCATTACAACCCCTCACATCCAGAGAAATTTTTCTGTTAAATTCAACAATACTATTGTTGGAGATAATGAACTTGTGTATTTATTCCAATGATAAAGTTTTAATAGGATAAAAATCGCTATTGCTGATGTTTCTACTCATTTCAATAATATTTTTGTGCAAAATGGCTCAACTGAAATTGTTATTTAAACTGGCGTCTCGTGTTGATGCCCTTTCATTATGCCGTTTTTCCTGACAGATTCGATATTTCTTTTTTCAATTAATTGTTTATAATCGCTGTCATCGCAGAATGCAATGCGACCGATGAGAATCATATGCTCCAATTTATTAGTTGTTAAATTTTCATTTCGCAATAGATGATTTTCTCTTGTTCTAATGCCTATGCTCAGTGAATACGATTTTAATGATAATTACAATGGAATTCCTTCTAGAATAAATTTCACAGTGTGAAATTTTCAAGAATTCACTCCTTAATGATTCCTTCATAAAAATTAAATGGACGATTCATTCGATCCAAATGATTTATTTATGTTCAAAAAATATTCATTTTAATGGAGAGAGAATTTGATTTCGAATTGAAAATTATTACATGTTCATAATTTTTTTTCTCCTTTTTTCCAAGTCTTTATTTTTATGAAGAAGACGTTTATTTATATGTAAAATAAAAAACGATTTATTTTATATAAATAGAAACACAAACTAGTATCAATTTTAGGTCTGAATAAAATCATTACGGGAAATTATGGAATAAATCCATTTATTTAATTCAAATAAAGTTTATTTAATCCATTCCCCTGGGCGCAAAGTTGATGAGATACTGTCAGTGGCAATGATACATGTGCACTAGCTCGTTCCAGGGGCCACATAACCGTTATGCTGATGAATGCCATTTACGTGACGATTTCTGGTTAATTAAACCCTGTACTTCCTACTTATTACGAGTGATTTTCATGGTTGATGGGGGATCCTTTTTTCTTAATTAAAATTTTTTAGCGCTCATCTGGGTTTTTATGCGAGCATGGAGTTTTCAAGTGTTGATGGGGTGACATGGACGAAAAAATTTCATAGAATACCGAATTCGTTAGAAAAATTTGAAGAATTTCTATTGAACTTTCGACTAGGTTTTGATCGATTTTATTGAAAAATTCGGGAGCTAAAATACTTTTTTTTTCAATAAAAGTGTTCAACAGAAATTGGAATACAAATTTTAAATTTTTATTACACAATTCTATGGGTTTTCTGTTGAACTTTTTATTAGTTTCCGGTGGATTTTATTGAAAAATTCTGGAACTTAAATACATTTTTTTTCAATAAAAGTGTTCACCAGAAATTGGAATACAAATTTTTAATTTTTATTACACAATTCTATTGGTTTTCTGTTGAACTTTTTACTAGTTTCCGGTGAATTTTATTGAAAAATTCTAAAGCTCAAATACACCTTTTTTTCAATAAAAATGTTCAACGGATAGAATTCAATTTTTCTATATAACTTATTCTATTGAGATATTTTCCATGGAGATTCCTGAAATTTCATTACTTTGTTGTTTGACTTGTCGAGTAAAAAGACCAGAAAAATGCGCGAAAAAGCTTTGAAAATTCATATCGTCGAATTCTAAAAAGCTGCAAAGTAAAGCTGCAGAATTCTTCAACAGGATTGACCAAAAACTAACAGAATTTTCTATCGACTTCACTAGGTTTATCAATGAAATTGTTTCCTGCGTGAAAATATCCAAAGGGCTGGTCTCCATCTGCCTGAAGTATCTTTCCTCAAACCTATGCGTAAAGCCCAATTTTACGGATTCCCTTTGAGCCTCAATTTGTCTTTCTAACGAATTGCATTCGTTTTTATTTTTTATTCTTCTCAGTGGCGCTGTAATTTGTTTCAGGAAGAGGATTTAACCACTCCGACGTATGTCTCGGCATTTTTCAAGGGGGAAAGGAAAAATACGAAACAAATCATCGTAGTTGCTGACACTGGCTGTAAGCACCGGCTATATTGTACTATATCTCTCGGGAAAAATAAAAGATGAAAATACGTTGAAGGAGGTGAGTGGAAGGAGGTAGCATAAGAAATGAAGAATAAAAAAAGTGAGAGAGGATATAAAGAAGAGGAGAGACGAGAGAGAGAGGGAAAAAAAAAGAATTGAAATCGTCGAGTGAGTGACGACGTCGCAGTGACTGTCGCTGTATGGGTTGTATGCCAGCGGGAGAAGGGAAAAAAGTAGCGAATACGTCACTGAAATGCTGCCTTGATGCTCACAAAACGCCGGAAATATATAAACAGACGTGCGCCCGCAATACTTCTGGGAACTGCCGTTCTTTAGCATAAATAGCACATATACTTCAGCGTTCAGCAGATTGGTTTGAGGGTTGGGTGGTGGCTTTCTTCACCACTTTCACAGTTTATACTCATACTACTGTATTATTTATTCTGCAGCAATACATTGGGGGAAAATAAATCACGTACGTCTGTGATTGCAGGGTCATTAACAATTTACGCTCCATCAGAAAATTGGGAAGTTGAGGAGGAAATCGTGCTTCGTTCGGTGGTATTTCAACCACTATTTTCAGCAGAATTCTCGCAAGAAGCGGGGGGAAGCAGCGACTTCAAGATAATTGTCTAATTAAAAAGGGATCAATTTACTCGGATTTTTCTCATTTGTTATGGACGAGAATGTTTCGAAGTTATGTAGGACAACTTTATTTTTAAGTGGGCTGAAGACAGACCTGTGGTACAATATTTAAACCCGTTATGACCGTATAAGATTGTCAAACAATCGGGGAAGACTTTCTGTCCAACAATAACTAACATTTTTCATTTTTTTATTTTGTAAAATCTTCAAAAAACTCATTGAACTCTTTAGAATCATTCCTGATAGTTGATTCAGCTCTTCACAACCATTCTCTTCAGATAATATTTACAAACATCACTCAAAATAATTTGCATACAAAATTTTTTTCGATAATCCCTTTGTTTAAACGAAATTTTCCCATTTTTCATTAACCTTAAAAATTATTTATTACCCTATGAATCGTAATGAGTACATCTGTGTTTTCAAGAAACCTGAGAACGGTTATATCGCCTAATATTTCAACCCGTCATGCCCCCTATAAGGTTGTCAATCATCACTCAAAACACTTTGCATAAGGAATATCTACACTGTTAAGAAATTTGTCAGAATTTTCCGTGCTAAATTCCGAAAAATTTGAGCGTGTTCAAGTCCCACTGAAATTTCAAAAAATCTTGTCATTGAAAAACCAAATATTCCATTGATTTTGTGTTCAAACGATCTGAAAATCAATAAAATACTAGATTTTTCAGTTCAATTAATCTGTGAAAATTCAGAAAATTCAGAAAAATCAGGAAAATTCAGGGAAAAATTGAAAATTCATGTCATTTTATTCCTGAATCTTCATGTTCCACTGAAAATCAATTTATCCCCTAAATCCAATTCAATATCAATCTCATGAGAATGACTATATTTTCCACGGAATTAAAAAAAATTCACACACAAGAGTGTATCAATAATTTTCTCATTGAAGAAAATTTTTTCAATTCCTCATTATCCTCGAAAGTAACTTACAACCCTACAAATCATCGCGAATATCCGAATGAAATATAACATTAAACCCTTTATCACCCAGAGGTCCCTAGAACATGCAGTTGTAAATGAATGCAGCAATTGACACGATGAGAATCGAGTAGTACCGTTAAAACATACATTTGCATAAATTGTTATAACTTGTGTTCCCCGGAGTACCCAAAAGGATGCATTGAATCTCCGTGCATTCACCGTAATACGTATATATAATACGCGAACGGTACAACCATACCGCCGAGAACGACCACTGTGCTTCGCCAAAGTACATGTTTCAATATTTGGGCGCAGAAGTTGCACGACCATTTGCCTACCAAATGTGCACTGAAGTAACAGCGTCATCATGCGCAAATGCACTACAAACATGTATTTGGAATACACACTTGTGCGATTTGCGCAGCGCACTTGGAGCCAACGATTTCGCCAAGTTTTCACCACTCAGACACACTGTAAACCGCTGTACTAGAATGAAATTGGACTCAACCGAAATGCATCCTGGAGGTGGTGGGTAGGGGTTTGAATGAGAAACATGGCGGAGAAAACGATCGCTCTGGGGATACCCTCCTGAGAACACTCCACACTGTACTACCGCCAACATTTTCAACTTGGCTATTTCCGGAAATTCATGAACACGTTTTCCGCGAATGTAGTGCTTGGTGAATCATTCGGGACTTGGTGAGATATACTTCAGAGTGACTTCATGATTTCGTAAGGGTGGCTGGGGTACGCTTGAGAATTCTTCTTAGGAGATGTGATAAAAAATGGGGATGGGGATCTTGAATGCATGGAGAAAATAACTGAATAAATTGGGTAATCGTGGAGTGCAATTATGTTTCACGTGTTTTTTACTGTACGCTGAGAACAATTTTCGAGGAAAATTAATGTGCCAGCGTCAGAAAAATTATTCTGCACACTGAGAGAAAAATCTGAAGTTCGATTTACAATAAGAAAATAGTTGAGGCATTTTGGTGAACGATACGATTTTTTTTGTATGCGGCACATAACATTATAGTAACTTCACAAGCGTAATTTTTGCAAATCAAAATGCAGTTAAACTAATCAAAGTTCAAAAGTAACCACGACAAATCTATCGTGAGGAGAACTATAAAATAGTTGCAATTACTACATTCCACTGTAGTAATTACTTCTCCGGCCATAGTTACCGTAACCCATGAAAAATTGTTGAGGACTTTTTGACTATAATTCGATGGTGATGAAATATAGTCAGAAGAATTATATTTTTCTCTCAGTGCAGTACCAAAAACATTATCGCTCGGCACTGGAAAAATTATACTGTTAAAAATTTTCGTCTGAATTTTACGTGCCAAATCCTGGAAATTTTGATCGTGTTTCATTTCCAGTGAAGTTTCAGGAAATATTGACATTGAAAAATCAAATATTTCATTAATTTTCGGTTTAAATTATCTGGGAATCTATAAAAGAGTTTGGTTGCATCATTTGTTTTTGAAAAAATTTATTTTGATACTAATATTCAAGGAAGGGTAAAAAAATATTAATGTTGGCGCAATGTTAAATTTAATGAATTTAATTAAAAATACGCCGCCACAAAAATTCTACTCAGAAGAAAATTGCTAATTTTTTTTATTTTAGCATCCAAACCTGTTGGTTTATTCTGCTTTAATTGTTAATTTATTAGCAAAATTATATTGACAATGCTGTGACAAAGCAATTCCCCATGAATCGCATTCAATATGTCACTCTCCTGAAAATTACCAGTCGGTTGTCCATGAAACTTCAATTTTTTTCCAACAGGGCACTAAGTATTCAATTTCCAATAGTCAGACGACATAAAATTGGCCTAAGTGATCTTCAGCAATCCTGCAGAACTCAAAATGAATTTGCAAAATCAATGAATTCTTTGTGATGACACAATTGTTGTGACACAGATGTTACAACTGATGCGAAATGCAAATTGTGTGATTTCCCGGAATTTCCGGCACGTCAAATTCATTAAAGTCAAATAAATGCTTCCTCTCCCCCAATTAATTCAAGCAATCCCAATATAATTTAATATTGACCAAGTCCTCCACTCCCGCCGAATGCAAATAGTTTAATTAACCCTAATCATAATATTGATGGTAGCAAAACCTATTAAATGAGGTTTTGAACGTTCCTGCGGTCGCAATCCCCCCTCGGGGCTTTGCGTAAGTATGCAATACGTGCTCGAATATTTTATAATAACGCACGGTCAATAATCGCCCTCACCAACCCGGAAGATTGAGGCTGCGTGCGGTCAGTTACGAGAGAAGTGAAAGGTCACTGGCATCCAGCGCCCAGCTGACCCTGAGCAAAAAAGTGCAACACTGAGCCATGTGGAATTTACGCGTAAACATTATTATATCGCGAATCTGGTAATTTCATGGTGTCATCGGGGCTGAGGAGTAATTAACATGATTCCCTGGTTTGAAATAAAAATTGAAAAATAATGAGAAATTGGCAAGTTTTAGAAAGATTTATCGTAATGTAAAAAATATAGAAGTCAATAGCTGAATGCAAATGCAGTTGCTGTGCGAGGGATAACAGTTTATCTGAATGAAACATGATCGATGATTCAAATAATGAATTCACACCTTCAAAGAAATTTGAACTGATATTTTTATAAAGTGACAGTTTCACTAAAATTTCAAGGAATTTCGTCATTAAAAATTTTAATTTTGATGAATAAAACGATGAAAATCGCATATTTCCGTTCAATTATTAGTTGAAATGATGAAAATTTAGGTTAATTTATTGTTAAGTTTTTAGTTAATTGCAAATTTAGCGTAAATTGGGATGAAATATGCATGCTTTGATTAAAATATCCAGAATGTTTGGAAATTCTCTTCATCTTGCTGGTTTAAATTTTAAATACCGTTGAATTTTCAGTGGAATTGCAAATTTCATGATTCTTCCTCTCCTAAATCGAATTTAATATCACTCTCCTGATAATGATTATTGAGCTGTTCACAAAATTTCATTTTTTTTAATGTAATGAATTTATCGTTCATTCATTCATAAATTCGTTTGTTTACGCTAAATGTTCATGTACCTGAAGACAATTTACACTATTTTCATCTGTTTTTGCAGATTGTGGGGAGTTATGATAGTAATACATACATCGAATTGTTTTAGGAATTTTCCTAATGAATTTTATCAATGAATTAATGTTTTCAAGTGATTTTTGAATGTTTCTTATTTGCAAAAGAATTAAAATGCAAAATATATCTATAAAAATTGCTTAACTAAAGACATGAATATTAAAAGTTGAAAGGGCGCCTGAAGCACGTGTGGCTGACGGGACCTTCACTCTCCTTGTTATCATGATTTTTCATCCCCTAAAACGAACTCAATATAACTCTCCTGAAAATTACTTCATTCTTTCATAAATTAGATTATTTACGTTGTATGTTGATCAGTCTGAAGATAATTTCCACCATTTCCATTTGTTTTTTGGAGACTATTTTGTTTTTTTTAGTTATGGTACTAATACATGTGTCGAATTGTTTCTGGGATTTTCCCAATGAAGCACTGTTCTCAAGTGATTTTCGAATATTTCTCGTTCGCAAAAGAATTAAAATGCAAAATATATGTACAAAAATTGCTTAACTAAAGACTTGAATATTAAAAGTTGAAAGGGCGCCTGAAGCACGTCTGGCTAACGGGACCTTCAATCACCTTGTTATCACAATTTTTCCTCCTCTAAAACGAAGTCACTATCACTCTCCTGAAAATTACAATTGGACTGTTTACAGAATTTCAATTTTTTTTCAATAGTGTAATAAATTCATTGTTCATTCATAGATTAGGTCATTTTCGTTTGTTTTTGAAGACTGTTTCGAGTTATGATACTAATACACGTGTCGAATTGTTTCTGGAATTTTCCCAATGAAGCGCTGTTCTCAAGTGATTTTCGAATATTTCTCGTTCGCAAAAGAATTAAAATGCAAAATATATGTACAAAAATTGCTTAACTAAAGACTTGAATATTAAAAGGTAAAAGGGCGCCTGAAGCACGTCTGGCTAACGGGACCTTCAATCACCTTGTTATCACAATTTTTCCTCCCCTAAAAGGAAGTCACTATCACTCTCCTGAAAATTACAATTGGACTGTTTACAGAATTTCAATTTTTTTTCAATAGTGTAATAAATTCATTGTTCATTCATAGATTAGGTTATTTACGCTGCATGTTCATTGGCTTGAAGATAATTTCCACCATTTTCGTTTGTTTTTTGAAGACTGTTGGGAGTTATGATACTAATACACGTGTCGAATTGTTTCTGGAATTTTCCCAATGAAGCGCTGTTCTCAAGTGATTTTCGAATATTTCTCGTTCGCAAAAGAATTAAAATGCAAAATATATGTACAAAAATTGCTTAACTAAAGACTTGAATATTAAAAGTTGAAAGGGCGCCTGAAGCACGTCTGGCTAACGGGACCTTCAATCACCTTGTTATCACAATTTTTCCTCCCCTAAAAGGAAGTCACTATCACTCTCCTGAAAATTACAATTGGACTGTTTACAGAATTTCAATTTTTTTTCAATAGTGTAATAAATTCATTGTTCATTCATAGATTAGGTTATTTACGCTGCATGTTCATTGGCTTGAAGATAATTTCCACCATTTTCGTTTGTTTTTTGAAGACTGTTGGGAGTTATGATACTAATACACGTGTCGAATTGTTTCTGGAATTTTCCCAATGAAGCGCTGTTCTCAAGTGATTTTCGAATATTTCTCGTTCGCAAAAGAATTAAAATGCAAAATATATGTACAAAAATTGCTTAACTAAAGACTTGAATATTAAAAGTTGAAAGGGCGCCTGAAGCACGTCTGGCTAACGGAACCTTCACGTACCTTTTTACCAGCCGGCGTCAACAAGTGCAATCTCATCTGAGTATCCGAGCGTCAACGGTATATCCACACCAATGGTGTACAGGGTCGTGTGAAATTAATCTGCAGTATATCGTTGTAAGCATCGTCCACGAGTACCGCTATGTCCCGCCAACTTGTTCGCTAAATAATCAACATGCAGAGGAAGACTATTTAATAAAAAATGAAAAGTAAAAAATGTGAACGGCGCAGAGAGTGGAATGGTAAGTGGACGGATCGATAGACACCGACGACCCCCTGAACTTACAGAGTGTATAGTGCCATTCGGTAGACAGTCAGGTGGCCGATGTACACCTTTCATGGACAGAACTTCTATTCATCCAATAGTTTCAGGTCTAGAATGCCATGAACGGGAGTTTCCTCTGGGGCGATAGCTTGTAACTGTGTGTGGCGTATCGTCTGCCGCAATGTACCAAACCCCTTTTACCCGATATCGAATTCAATATCATTTGGTATAGGGAGTTAATCAAAACTTTTCCATCATGATGGGGGCTGAGGCAAAAGTGGCAAGTTTTTTTCCATTATAACGATTAATAATTTCAAGGGAGATCGGTCAGTGTCAGGCTGTCAGAGGCTGATGAATATTTCAATGTTTCAGGAAGTTCGATAATCAAATAAAATTATTGACAATTTTTACAAATGATATAATGTCGCGAAACATTTCTTTGGTCAAACATGTCATGTTTGAGGACGAATGGCTCAGACCACGTACAAAATCCGTGAAGTGTTCACGTGAAGATTACTTCGTATCAGCCCGGGTTGTACCAAACGCTCTCAAGTGTAATATAAGGGTCAGACACTGCGTGTGAGAATATAAGGGTCAAAAAGTGGAGGTTAAAAAATGAGGGTCGGAATATTAGAGTCAAAAACTGAGGGCCGGAATGTAAAGGTGAAGGAATTAGGGTCAGAATGTTGGGGTTAAAAAAAGAGGGTCAGAATATCAGGATCAAAAAATAAGGCTCAGAATATAAAAGTAAAAAAGTGGGTGTCAGATAGTGAGCGTCATATAAGGGCTAAAAGCGGTTATCAAGCATAATATATGACTTATATTTAGACCCTCATTGCTTGACAGCCACTTTTTTTACTTTTATATTCTGACCCTTAGTGCCTGACCCTTATATTACACTTAAGAGGGCTGGCTACAATCCGGCCTGATACAAAAGAATCATTTTCGGATTGAAATACCCATCCCCCACTTGAGTATAAAATATACTTGAATAAAGTATATTTTATACTGAATTCAGGTATAATTTTTTTCCGTGCACTCCACGGAGAGAAATGGTCAGTAAAAATTACGAAACTCACAATTCGCTCACCGATTACGGAATCGACACTTAAGAGACAGTATCTTAATTTTTCACAGGAGGTTCAGATAAAAATTACGGAACGCTCTGGAAAAATTTTGTGACAGTTCCGTAAAATTTACTATAACCACATTTCGCTCCAGAATTACGGAAAAGATACGTAATTTTTATTGAATATTTCTCCCCGTGTCGTTTGTTTTTTTTAATTGGAGAAACATCGAGAAAATTCTCGGTGTTTCCGACAAATTCGAGAAAATTATTCATTTCCTTATGAAATCAAATTAAAACACTTCCCTTATTTTCGAACAATTAACGGAATTGATCGGGTTACGTCAAAAATTGAAAGGTGATAAATCAAAAATTCAAAATTACTCAATGACTTTTCTCATATCATTATCATTGATTTTTCTAATCCATTCCGGAGTGTATGAAATCTAACAGATTTCGCTTCTCCCCTCTTTACATTAAATAATAATGGAATTTTTCCGATGTGAATAAAGAAAAAAATCAGCGCAGGCGAAAGCGCGCGCTTCCGCCTTGTAGTCACCATAAAACCGTGAACCCACCTGCATCAACGGTAATTTTTTCCAGAAGAGGGTTGTTACTCCATCATTTATTCATTAACTCCCCCATGAAGTTGTTCAGCATGACGCAAACGTGAAAAAAGTGGAATGCTAAAGCAAAACTTGGGAAACTTCCACCCTATTCAGTTTCTACCTTGTTGTCCCCGATTATTAAGCGAAACTAACGGACAACTGGTGATATAGCATGAAGATCAGATATACCCATGCGCTGAACTCTGTATACATAACCTTCTGGATACATTTCGGGATGCGATACGAACGGGGGAGTGTTACTAAACAAACGTACGAGCTGAAGATCGGGTTCCAAGTGCCTAAGTATTTGCACAGGTAGTTGCGCAGAATTGTAGCATGCGACCAGCATGCGCTGGCAAATATGTTTGTGTTGTACGGTGTGCGTTAGATAACGCAGATGTACATGGTATATACCCTTTCCTCGGCAAAAGCCCTCAGCAACGAAAATTTCAGCGACAGTTGATACTCAGACATTTCCTACGTGATAACAATCCCATGTAATTAAATTAGCGTTGAGCATTGAACTGCAAAGGGGGTGGGGGGAGGGGAAATAGTATCTGGGTGTTATAATTTGATTAAATTAAGCAAAATTAGTTTGTGCTTCGCCTCCGGCTGGCCTGGTAACCGCACGATTTTCATGGTTTTCTACAAAATTATTTCAAAGAGCAAAAGAACAATTAATATTTAAAAAAAAAACGTGGACAATATCTCGAACGAATGGGGAAACTACAGTGGTTTTCATGAATGCGATAAGAAAAGAGCATTGAATACCATTCTATGGAACATGAATAAATGAATCATAACTGTCCAAATCAGTAGCGAAGTGGTAAAGTGGTACAAGTCAATTTTGACTATTGACAGGTTTTTAATGAATATCTCGGAATCTAAGGGAGATGGCTAAATTTTTGTTATAACCTTTTCTGTAGAGCCGGTTGAGAGCTACAACAAATATAATAACGAAAATTTCGCTATCTCCCGTAGATTCGGAAATATTCCTCAAAAACTCAACTGGGAGATAAGTCGACTTGAACCGTTTTACCACTTCGCTACTGAAATCATTTCAGGTCAGACGAAAAAAGAATAATTCTACTTTCTTAAAATTGCAGTCACTAAGGTCATCTTCGAACAGAGTTGATTACAATTAATAGCTAGAATTATGAGATTATCTTACATTTTTTACGGTAAGGATAGAAGAATCTGAATGCAATATAGTGAAAATGATGATCAATTTTTTCACTTTGAACAAATAATATTAATATCCAAATACAAAAGACGAGTATCATCAAACATTGAATTTCAGAAATTCCAGAAGGAATTGAATTGTAATTGTGATTAAAATCTTATTCAGTGAGCATTGGACTTGGAACATAAGCAAATCATTGATTGTGATATGAAAATTTAACAGCTGATAAATTGGAACATTTGATTCTAAATTTATTGAAACTAATTAATGAAATTAATTGCAATTACTTGAACAAGTAATTGAAAAAGGGAATATCGAATCCGATAGGGAAAAGTGCATCAACCCTTTCGGAAAATGAAATTCTAGATAATTTTTATCCAACTTTTCTCTCGCTGTGAAATTTCAAGAAATATTCAGGCATTATAGGGAATTTATAATTGAATGAAAATTATAAGACACATTTACGTGAATTTTTCCGATTTCTATTAATTTCCGTGAAATAATTGAACTGAAATATACATTTCCCCGATTTTTTAATTAAATTGTGATCCGTCGTTACTTCACCGTTCAACAAAAAAACTGCCATCTGATATTCCAAATCGCATTAACAATTTATTCTCGCCATTTGCCGCGGTAATTTTTAATCGCAATGAAGTTGCTGACAGTCGCCCTATATGTGTCAGCCATGTTTAATCATAGACCCAATACGTTCCAATCATCGAGTAGTGAAGGAGGTAATCGGGTCGACGTAGAGTCAGCATTAATTCCAGAAACGATCCATCTTTTTCCGACACTTCGCATCCACGAGGCATATCCATTATAGTCGCACGTTAACAATGTATTTCCTACCGGCACGTGGCTCGGCACAATTTTCGCTTCTCGTGTCTGGCCGTGGCGTCTTCAATTATCGCTACACGCAATGTGAGCCTCTTCCTCGCGGATTACATCCAGTGCATGAAAGATAATCGGATTGAATAAAATATTTTTTTCTCCGCTGTGCATGTGGAAATTATCATTTGAAATATTAATGTTACTTTATGGTCAATTTGGTAAGTGATGCATCCTGTTTTCGAGAAATTGACCGCTCGCAATTGACGTTGATCTTGCATGGGTGTTCTTATCGCTTCTTGGGAATCTGTTGTAATTGATAATTCATACAATTAAGGCAAATGGTTCCACGCTCGGATAGCCCAGAGGAATACATCATTAATCCGATATTTCTATCAAAATGAGCTTTATGTCACGGCTACGTCAAAAGTGCGACTTATTGCTTTGTTTTGTTACCTTATTCTTTCGTTGACTCCCAAAAAGTATTTTTTGTTAATATAAAAATATATTTTTTGGTAAAATAAAGTTGATTATGCTCAACAAATTAAAAGAAGTATAATATGAAAATTGTGGAAGATATATTTTTATCGTTCAAATAAAGCGAATTGTGTTAAAAATGAGAGGATTGTATTTCAAAAATAATCTTGGCTCTTTGGAATAGTTGGGTTTTTCTTCAATCGAAAATTATCAATAAATTGTAGAAGAGAGTTGTTTTCCAGTCGAATAAAATTGATTTTGGGGTTTGAATACGGTTATGGAGTTTGAAAAATTATTATTTTTCATTCAGTTATGGTTTGGTTTTTCTTCAGTGCCGGGGGCTTGGCCCCCCCAACCGCCCAACCGGGGGGCTTTGCCCCTCTAGACTCCCGTCTTGCGCCCCCTCTGCCCTTCACTAAACGTCGTCGCACGTTTGACAAACACACGATTCCTTACATCGCAATGTATTAAATATCTTTTTCTCTTTTTCTTTTTCTCTTTCACTTTTCTCTTTCGCTTTTTCTCTTTCACTTTTCAATCAATCACTGTTTTCTGCCGTGAATAACTTTCCTCATCAACTAAAATAAATAATCTAATCGTATTTCATTCTCAAACAATTGCTGGACCTGTCAAACTTCTTAAATTATTACATCTTGAAAATGGAGAGCTTCGGCTATCACGTCTGTCATCAGTGAATCAACTCATCCATTGTTTATCATCAAGCCGAACTCATTCATTTTTTCTCATGAAATGATGAATGTAGACCCACAAATTGTCGCGAGATCAGACTGGACTCATCAATATTTCGTCGAGAGCTGCCGGAATACGAATTCACCGTTCAATAATCAATAGGTAGAAATATAGTTCACGTGGTATGCGCAACTACATTCAGCAGAGGGCTCGAGGGGCCATCCGTGACCCATCGTAGCATCCCTGCGATTCATGCTGCCATTTACATTTTAATTACATTACGTTTGATAGCCGTATTAATTTTATCTCTGCTACCGAACGCCACGCTATTCCGGTTATCTTCGTACGGCATAAGACTCCCTATTGATGTCCTGTAATGGCCCCATACACGCCTGCATCGCCATCTCCGAGCACTTCGGGATCCCCCATAAATAGTTCGATGAAATATTGGGGGAAGGTGGGAGACAGCACCCACGTATTCTAATTATGACATTGAGAATTGTAGAAATTGAGAGGAGAAAATTCAACATGACGGGCTGGTAGATTATCAATAGAATGGGCGAACTCCCACGGGAATCTATTTTTCTTTGCGGATTTTGTCTGCTCTATTTTAGGCAGTTGAAAGAGGTCAGTTTAGACTGCACTGTTAGGCAAAATAAATTTAAGAAAAAAAAAGAAATTTCAGATTTCATTAGAAATTTGAAGAAATTATTAATTTTTGAACGCTACATTTTTACATTAATTCAAAATTCAAAACTGCATTTACTCGGATTTTTCGGGCTTCTAATAATTTTCGTAGAATAATTGACTGGAAAATTACAGTTTTCATCGATTTTTCTACAAAATTTTAAATTTTTGAACTCCCACGGGAATATATTTTTCTTTGCGGATTTTGTCTGGTCTATTTTAGGCAGTTGAAAGAGGTCGGTTTAGACTGCACTGTTAGGCAAAATAAATTTAAGAAAAAAAAAGGAATTTCAGATTTCATTAGAAATTTAAAGAAATTCTTAATTGTTGAACGTTACATTTTTACATTAATTCAAAATTCAAGACTGCATTTACTCGAATTTTTTCGGGCTTCTAATAATTTTCATAGAATAATTGACTGGAAAATTACAGTTTTCATTGATTTTTCTACAAAATTTTAAATTTTTGAACTCCCACGGGAATGTATTTTTCTTAGCGGATTTTGTCTGGTCTATTTTAGGCAGTTGAAAGAGGTCGGTTTAGACTGCACTGTTAGGCAAAATAAATTTAAGAAAAAAAAAGGAATTTCAGATTTCATTAGAAATTTAAAGAAATTCTTAATTGTTGAACGTTACATTTTTACATTAATTCAAAATTCAAGACTGCATTTACTCGGATTTTTCGGGCTCCTAATAATTTTCATAGAATAATTGACTGGAAAATTACAGTTTTCATTGATTTTTCTATAAAATTTTAAATTTTTGAACTCCCACGGGAATGTATTTTTCTTAGCGGATTTTGTCTGGTCTATTTTAGGCAGTTGAAAGAGGTCGGTTTAGACTGCACTGTTAGGCAAAATAAATTTAAGAAAAAAAAAGGAATTTCAGATTTCATTAGAAATTTAAAGAAATTCTTAATTGTTGAACGTTACATTTTTACATTAATTCAAAATTCAAGACTGCATTTACTCGGATTTTTCGGGCTTCTAATAATTTTCGTAGAATAATTGACTGGAAAATTACAGTTTTCATTGCTTTTTCTACAAAATTTTAAATTTTTGAACTCCCACGGGAATGTATTTTTCTTTGCGGATTTTGTCTGGTCTATTTTAGGCAGTTGAAAGAGGTCGGTTTAGACTGCACTGTTAGGCAAAATAAATTTAAGAAAAAAAAAGGAATTTCAGATTTCATTAGAAATTTAAAGAAATTCTTAATTGTTGAACGTTACATTTTTACATTAATTCAAAATTCAAGACTGCATTTACTCGGATTTTTCGGGCTTCCAATAATTTTCATAGAATAATTGACTGGAAAATTACAGCTATCATTGATTTTTCTACAAAATTTTAAATTTTTGAATTGGAAAATTCCTTGAAATTCTCGTGGAAGTATAATGTGATTAAAATTTCCAATAATATGGGAAAGATTCTAATTATGACACTGAGACTTGTAGAAGTTGAGAGGAGAAAATTGAACATGACAGGCAGATTATCAGTAGAACGGGCGAACTCACGCGGGAATATATTTGTCTTCGCGGATTTTATCTGTTTTAATTTCGGGAATCGAAAGAGGTCAGTTTAAACTGCACTGAAAAAAAAATATAATTCTGGGATGGTTCACTAGTAATTTTAGAGAGAGATACATTGAATTGAATTTAAGAAAAAAACATGAAATTTCATTAAAAATTTAAAGAAATTCCAATTTTTTCGCAGCAGAAAGTGAAAAATTCCTTAAGTTATTTGAATTTTTAATCAAAACATAACAATTGAGTGCCAAAGCACGTGAAATTTTACATTAATTGCCAATTCAAGACTAAATTTACACGATTAGTCCAGATTTCTGTTAATTTGTCTGGAACAATTAACTGGAAATTTACAGATTTCTCTATAAAATTAAAAAATTTTGAATTACAAAATTTCCTGCAATTCTAGTGGAGCTGTAATGTGATAAGAATTTTCAATAATATGAGAAAGGTTCTAATTACGGCAGTGAGAATTGTGGAAATGAGAGAGCGAAATTGAGGATCACCGGCTGATAGATTATCAATATAACGGACGAACTCGCACGGGAATATATTTTCCTTTGCGGATTTTATCTGCTCTATTTTAGGAAGCCAAACCAGGTCAGTTTAATCTGGCTTTAAAAAAAAATCGGATTGTATTGGACAGTTGACGAGGAGTTTTAAAAACCTTTTAAACAAAAAAACATAAAATTTCCGATTTTGCTGCAGATTTGAGAAAATTCCAATTTTTTTAGCAGCAGGAAAACAAAAATTCCCCAACTTACTGTAACTTGCAATTAAAACATGAATATTCAGTACCAAATCACGCTAAATTTTCTCATTAATTGACTGTATTCCGAATTTTGATCATTGAGTCCTCCATACATATTTGAATTGCAAAATTCCTTCAAATTAAATTCTAGTAGAAATATATGTGTTAGAAATTTCCGAGAAATGTATTGGAAATTGCATACAAACATTTCTAATAATGTGGGACACGGTGCACTTTTTGAAATATATCTGGATATTCCTGTTTTCTATCAATTTTCACAAAATTTCAATCAATATTTCAACTGAAATTTGCAGTGTCCACTGAATTCTTATCAAAATAAATTCTCATCAAAAATAAATTTGCTGCTGAAATTTGCAGCGCCTACTGAATCCTTAACCCCTCAAAATCTCCAAAAAACTGCCACCTGATAAAAATTTCGAAGTGCACCAGAAATTTGACGAAATTTTTTAAAATTACTATCAATCAAGCGTTTTCCAGCAGTACAAATCCCGGAAAAGTGTATTGGCCACAGTAAATCAAAACTGACATATCCTTTCTGATCGGAGTCACCTCAGACTCCTGCATCAAGCTCTAATCATGATATCCACATCCGCCTCAAATCGAAATAAACCTTCCACCCAGCTCCCGGACCATTTAAACCTGTCTCCCTAGCAATCGGATATTCCGGAAAATCCGGCGCATCACCCGATCTCCCCCTGATCCACCGAGAAATCCCACACCCCCAGTCCCAGCAAGATTCCACAACCGTTCACCTATCGCAAGTTACCCGACTCGTTCGGCATTTACCGCACATCGCACTGAGCAATAAACAGGCGCCATACTTGGAGGGTTAATATTCGTTAATGGATCTATCCAACATGTGGCCACTGCGGCGTTCACCTACGTACATTATGGAAATCCCTCGTAATAACCTCATCAAAGCCTCGAAGCGTTTCTTCCCATGTTGCAAAAACCGAGTAAACGATCGCAAAAACGATAAAAAAAAGCCCCCGCAAGATGCGTATCGCATTTATGCTAATTGCGGTAGCGTTTAAGGATCATACATTTAAATAATAATCCATCGAACTCCCCTCCCGCAGTCCCAGCTCCGGCGTTCGGCCGGAGTTGATCGGGGCAATAAGGTTGAACAACCTTGTTGCAAAATTTATGGCATGTAGGATCAAGCCCTATTACAATAGCAAGATATATTGACATTAATTCCCAGTCCTTGACAGATTAAAATCCACTCGTCCCCCCCCCCCCCCCCCCCCCCACGAATTTGAGTGTGTTGATCGACAACGTACACTGGGAGTTCATCTCGGTTAGTATATCGGTACAAGCAAACGACATACAGGCCAACGTTATAATGACACGTATTGTATTACGGATAATTAACCCCTTTGACAATCAACGTGCATGGTGAACCTACATGTAGAGTGGCACTCTCTCTCTGTCGTCGTGTTGTTTACGCAATTACCGATTATGCGAGAGGCTTTGCGATGAGCCACGGGAAGCATGCTAATTAAGAACAAAGGAGAGGAGCAGTTGCCGGGGTGAATATTGGGGACAAGATGAGGTGGCTTAATATTCTTATGGCGAAGGTATTTCCAGAGTGATGGAACGTGGTGGAGTGAGAGTGGTAAAAAGGTTTAGCGCTAACTTTTTGTATTGTGAGGACATGTGGTCGCGACGAATATTCATCAATGTTTCGGCATTTAGGCGACGAAAATAATGAGAGAATTTATGAGAATTATTGGACACAGAGAAAATTATTTGGTGAACTTTACCAATTAGTTTTTGAAATTTAGTAACTAATTCATTAAAATAAATAAAAGGTTTTTCAACTAGATGGTGAGGGCGTATATAGATTTGGAAACAATCCCGCAATCATTTATATCTTGATAATCGATCAATGTCTTCCTTAGAAGATATTTTCGCAATAATCTACAGTTTTTTGTTAAATTTACTCCATCAAATAAATCAACGAACGTTTATTAAAAATTTAACAACTGTTTGTCGAATGAAATTTAAAAATCTTTTTCTGAATTTTCATTAACTAGTTGTTCAAATTCACCAAATAATTTTCTCCGTGCATGATTCATTAAATTAATGTGAGCTTTGTTTCAATGCAGTTGTCACTCTTGTTTCTTATTTTTCATTTTTCCAAAAACTTCGAGGCTGTCACTGACCGCACACACCATCGGTCAAAGAACGCATCTAAAATTAATATAATGGCCAATATATCACTGCAATATTAATATATTGCTGAAATTTCTGCTTTTTTATTGAATGTTTAACCACAAATCGGCATCAATCATTAATTTAGTAACATTATGAGAAATTGTACTTGACAATAACTAAGATTTACTTACCTTCATTGAAGTTTGGAAAATAATATAATAATTGGTAATTTAAATTTTTCATTTGACTATTAACTAAATATTATAATTGGCAATATGAAATTGTCAATTCGCTATTGAGTAAATCTTTCTGAATGGTATAAAAGAATTTTTTGATAAGCCAAATAATCGTCAATCTTCTGAACTCAATTATTGATTGGTAAAATAATTCGGGATTTGAATACTTAAATTGATGATTAATTTAACAATTGACCTATTCATTAATTAATTTATTTATTTACTTATTTATTTAGTTATTTCAAAGAAGATATCAATAGTAAAAATTGGGAATTTTTAAATTTGCAACTTAACAATTTAAAAAGGTTGTCCCATGAGAATTGATCAACAATCAAACAGCCATCATGTATCCCCGATGCCCGTGATTGAATTATCTACTTTCCAACTTGACTACCCAGATACACCAAGTTTATTTCATCTTTATAAAACTACCTCCGCGAAAAGTAGATATTTCGAACGTTAACCAGATGAAAAAGTTTCTTTATATTTTCATTCGAATTGAAACGAAAATTTCAGGTAAGGGATGAGCTGAAAGTAAAGTTGTCTTTTAAAACCAATTAAGCCAATATAAACTTTCAAGTCTGGGTAGTTGTCCACCAACTCTTGGTCCCCCTCGATGTGGATGTAGTCGAGCAGAGTCCGGGGGGAGTGGAACGAGACTGAAAAATACAAAGGGACGAGCGGAGGAGGGTCAGCGCAGCTGGGATGTATTTAATTCTTCAGGAGAAAAATTCAAGTGGAATAATCAAGCCAACGCTTCCAACAATCTACCGAGTTTTCGTTCATTTTGTTGTTGGAAGAGGCGTCAGTCGCCATTTTCATTAGCTTTTACGAGCCCGAGGGAGCCGCTCTTTTATATTGATTATCAGAACTTTGTTATTGACACACTGGGAGAATAAACGACGGAATATTACGAAATTTATTACTTGAAATGGAGAAATAGCATCGATATTACGGATGTGCAACAATTTTATGGCGCGTCACATGACAGGTGCCGTTTATGAAGATATTTGTTGCATGACCAAATTATGATGACATTAACATATGGTCGTCCTATTTCATTGAAAGACTGAGAGAAAATTTCTCAATATGTAGACCATATTTAGTTGAGAGAAGTAAATTATTTTCAATGGCTGAAGTGTCAGAATGTTCGCGCTTCACAGAACTCGAATAAATCCTCATTTATCACTATCGTTCCGCGTTACATCATGAATATATTACATATCGAATTACTGGAAGCGCATAACGAAATCACGACAACAATAAATACTTGAAGATTGACGATTCTTCTTAGCGATTTGGGTGAATTTTTATGGTGTTCAATTTCCACGGAAAATTCAGGAAATCTTGTCATTGAAAAATGAAACATTCCATTGATTTTCCGTTCGAATGATCTGAAAATCAATAAAATGCTAGATTTTTCAGTTCAACTAATCCCTGAAAATTCAGAAAAATCAAGAAAATTCAGGAAGAAATTGAAAATTCATGTCAAATTGTGTCTCTGAATATTCATGTTCTATTAAAAATTAAATCAAGTTGTAAAATTTCCACCTCACTCTCACTTCCTTGAATTCTACATAAAACTTGAAACTTCATAAACATTTTTCCCCTAAATCCAATTCAATGTCATTCTCATGAGAATTACTATCATATCTTCCACGAAATTTCAAAAAATTTCCAACAGTACACTATGTTTTCTCTATGAAAAACGCAAAACTTCACATTACGATATGCCTGGCAATTGGGTGGTTATCCCAGATAGGGTTGATACTCCTCTCTCCTTTTGGCAGCACTCGTGAAACTAATTTACATCGCTCACGCCTCGAGGGTCTCTCAATCTTTGGGTGAGACGCGGAGCAACTGGAGTTACAAATCGCTTTGGTCGTCGGTGTAGGCAGGTACCAGTGGTTAGCCGCATGTTACAGTATCACAGAATTGTTATAAGGGGGGAAGTACCGAAAGAGAATAGAAGGGGGATAAATCCCGGGGTCGGTGGGAGTTGGGGGGGGGGGGGGGGGGGGGGGGGG
>NW_021680455.1:654240-672449 GCF_001412515.2 Diachasma alloeum | reverse complement strand
GGGGGGGGGGGGGGGGGGGGGGGGGGGGGGGGGGGGGGGGGGGGGGGGGGGGGGGGGGGGGGGGGGGGGGGGGGGGGGGGGGGGGGGGGGGGGCAGGTGGAGAGACTGCACGAAATGCGAACGAGTCCAAACGTTGTTAAGATGGCGTCAGATTGATGTTCCCATTAATTAGACGCTATCTTAACTAGGGTTGGGCTGTGGCGATCGACCATATTCTCACCCCTGAGAGGTGGTGGAATGCATTGTTTGGGGCTCTATGGGGAGAAGCTGATGATTACCTTGGGGGAGAGAATTATTTGACGAGCTAGCCTAGTGAGAAAAATGATTCGCTGATTTTTGCGGATGTTTGAGGGCTAAAAGTCGAGATTTATTCCGGTCGGCCTGCTTTACCCAAATTCTGTATAATTCTTCATGAAACATTTCTGAATATAATTAAAAATAATTTGAATAGAAAATCTTTTTACACATAAATTCAATCAAATACTTATGAGATATCATCATTTGTCAATTAATTTTTGTTAAATGCGCTGTTTAAACAAATCAATGGAGTTGAATAATTAAAATCCGAAGAATTTCCGCAAATTTACTATTATTTTCCACTTGACGGTAACGCAGTGCAGAATCAGGGTTTCATTTTTTTCAATTCTTCATTAGTCTCGAAAAATACTTGCCGAAACTGTTGCTCCATTCGATTTAAGTGCATTTCAATGTTCACTCATAGGAGGAAGAAATGAACACAATTGTTGTGTATTTTATTCGACCTATTTTTACGCAAATTTTGTATAATTTGTCATATAAAATTTCTAAACATAATTTAAAATATATTGAATATGAAATCTTTTTCCACACAAACATCTAATACTTGTGAGATATCCAACAAATGAATCTTCTTTCTTCAATTAAATTTTGATAATTTCTCTGTTCAAACAAATTCATGGGATTGAATAATTGATAAGTAAATGCAAGTGGTGATTCATGTAAATGAAGATTCATTCCTCCAAAAAATTACCACAACCCAGTCTTTTTTTCAATTCATCATTATCCTTAAAAAATACATGTTGATTGTTTATTTTTTTTACTTAGTTGAAGTGCATCCCACCGTTAACATCTTCGTAATCCATTAAAATTCAAAAATCCCAATCTTACTTGATCAGTTAGCGTTAGAGAGTCATGCTTTACTCATGTCGACGTTTTCAGATTTAATTGCACCCATATATTTCCAGTGGCTCCGGTAATACGCGATTAACCGGGACGTTTAACCCTTGGAAACATGGAGAGGGTGGAGTGAGAAAGAGAGAGTGAGAGGAGGAAGAGGAAGCCTTATTGCGTCCGTGACTCACGCTACCTGCGTGATATATACCTATATGAAGTAGTTCGGGCGAAAAATGAATAGAGATCAAGTTTATTCCTGCAAATTTGATGGCACAGTTACCACCAGTGGAGTTACTCATGTCGTAGTTTAATTGGATTTCACCATTGAAAAGAGAAGGACAAATATTTGGTTGATCGGGGATGACTAATGAATTTATAATATCATGACATGATTAAATGTTCTAATGCTATCTCAATTTAATTGATTACTCAATTTCCGGAGAATGGCTAACAGTTTAATATTAGCGGGACGGCTTAATTGCAGGATCCGGCTGATTCGATTCATAATTCATTGAGTTATTTATGGTTGACCTATTGACGTGGAATAGTTTCTGAAATTCAATGGGATGTCTAAAAATGACTCATTTAGTGGTCTTTTTACTGTGCACTGGTAGAAAATATCTAGAATATCTTCACTGAAATTTACAGTTCCCATCGATTATTCCATAAAATACTGAATGTCATGACGAAATTCCTCGAAATTTCAGTCGAACTATAACAGACGGAGAAAAAAACGGCTTCGACAAAGAAGGTTTACTTGGTACAAGAAAATATTCTCTTGTCAATTTTGAAAATCGTGAAATCTTCTGATAAATAATTTCGTTCTCAGACTGAGAGAAAAAAGTTTTCAAACAGGATAAGCTTCTCTTGTCCCGAGAGAATTTTTAAGCGTTCTAAAGACTGGAAATGATGTCCTTCCCATAAATTCATGTAGTTTGGGTTATATCTAGAATTTATATTTCGTCAGGACTTTGATTACATAAAATCTTGCACAAAATTTTGCTATACGATTGAATTGATAATGAAAGTGTTCGTCGTGCAATCGAAACAAGAATTCCTGTCTATAAAATTATTTACCAGGAGATTTCACGATTCCAGAAATTAACAAGAGAATATTTTCTTCTATCAAGGGAACCATCTTTGTCAAAAGTAATTTTTTCTCTCAGTGTACAACACAAATTTCCAAGATGTGTATTGAAAATTTCCATCAAAAATTTTTAACGGTACACTTCAGCTGAAATTGACTTCTTTCGTTAATTTTGCCAAATCATAATTGAGCAATATTGATATTAATTACGTCATCAAATAACTGAACAACTCGAAATTCTGCGTTGAATATTCCTAATGCCAACGATTGTGGCCGAAAAAATTATTGAACTTAATTTTTCATCCAATGAAACAAGTATTTTCAGTTAATGAAATTGTAAAAATTCTCAAAGACTTTAATGTTACGGCGGTACCTCATTTGATGCTGACGGGGAGAAAGGGCGGGCAAGGTGCCCCATTTCGTAAACTCGTAAATCCAGTAATAAGACGGCATTTTCGCTTTGTAGTTCCCCCACCCCAAGCAGTTGCAATGTACGCGGGCAAATACCTTCTACCGTCTCGTTAGACACCTACACAATTACCCCTGTATTTCTCTTCGTGTTGCTAACTCGAAGTCCTTCAGCTATACCATCCATTACTATCCATGTTTACGATGTGCACTTGTCGACACTTTGCACCTTACGGAACGTAAACCTGAGACGATGTAAAAATAACAGAAAGAGTGAATAAAAACAGATGAGAGGGGGAGGTAAAAAGGGGGTGGTGAACAATGGATAATGTGTAACGTGAAAAATTTTTACCCTCTTGGTAACAAATTTTCAGAGTGTGCCATCTCGGGATAATACAACACTGGTGTAACAACGCTGACCAAATGGTGTAAAAGAGGTGGGAAATAAAAAACTGGGGGGATAAAAAATAACAATCAAATGGTGAAACAGTGGAAAAAGCATTCGCTGGCGCTTTTCGTGCGTTTTCCAATGTTTTTTGCGGTTTTTTTTCTTACTGGGACGCCAGGTATACACTTTAATTTCGCGGCTCATGTTACTAATGAGAAACAAGTTTTTTGTTTACGGTCATCTGGGGCTTTTACATGCGCACAGAGTCTGATGAATTATTTTTCATGCAGTCTTGGGCAATTTTGTGTCTATTAAATGGTTTTGATTACGGCTACATCAAAAGGGGCGTATTGTGATGTAGTGGGTGAGCATCTTCAATCTTTAAGTATTTGTTGTCACGCAAAGGTGTTCTTTTCCCTTTGCGTATTGCTGCGACAGCCTTCAGGTAGTAGGACCCGGGTATAAGGGTCTCATTAGAGGAGGATCTTCAAGTTTTCTGTTTTTAGCTGTAGTTTCCATGAACAGAAGAATACGCTACACACTGTTAACAATTTTTGTCTGACTTTTACGTGCCATTTTTCGGAAATTTTTATCGTGTTTGAATTCCACGGAAATTTCAGGAAGTTCTGTCATTGAAAATTCAGAATTTCGCGGAAAAATCAAAGAGAATTGTAAATTTCCGATCCATTTTTCCCTGAAAATGAACAGCAGGAATTTTCAGGACAGTGACACTGAACGCGATTTAGGGGGGGGAAAAATCATGAAATTTCAGATTTCACTGAAAATTGAATGCTATTTGTCACTGAATATTCATATTAGATTGGAAATTCAAATAAATTGAAGAATTTTCGTCTTTATCCAGTTGAAAATTCTGGAATTTTACTCGCATTCAGTGTCACTGTCCTGAAAATTATTAGTCAACTGTCCATGAAATTTCATTTTTTTTCTGACAGTGCAGTTTCTCTCTTGAGTTGGAGGCGGTAAATAGGGGAGGATGGGGCAAAACGGCCCCCCTTCAATCGTCAATATTTTCCGATTCAATAATCCGATTGGGATGAGTTAGAGCTCGTTTTGAAGAATGAAAAATTATCTTCAAAATGAAGTTGAAACTGGGAATTTTCACAATGTCATTTACAAGTTATTGACAATTGAAGGGGGGCCGTTTTGCCCCACCCTCCCCTACTCAAATGTATTACTCTGTGTTGGTATTTGGTAGCTTTCGAACGACAGATCCCTGATATTTGTTGGAAATTAACAATTTACAACATTTCGCGAATACTTTCAAGACAATTAAATCAATATTCTATTCTAAGAAGAAACACATTTGTTTCTCGAAATACTTCATTCTGCTTTCAATTTGACGCAACAAGAAATACCAGTTAAAAATGAAAACCCAAATTGCGAAGAAATTTAATAGTTCCCCGAATTAATTAATCTCGAGAGGTTCTTCACGAGGAAGTAGCATGAAAAATATATAACGTCGAAAATTCTCAATCTCCAAAACTCCGTAGTTCACGAGGATAGGGTCGTGAGCAGAAGTGTGCCGGGGTAGATACGTGAGACGGGTATCCGGAATGAAAATTTGCATAATCATTTAATTTGCATGAGTTTATTAAAATTTGAACTGGAGCTGTAAAGCAGAGAGCACTCACAGGTCGTCTCGTAACGTTTACCCACCCGGCCCAGATGGGTTTAATGTTTTTTCATGCTGTTATTGGCTTTTTTTATAGCAAATACTTCGAGGTCGAGTGGATCCCGTCAGATGCTGATAGAAGACTATTTTATTATGCAATCCTACAGTAAATCACATTAATAGTCAAATATTTCGTATGCGAATGTGGACCCTCAAAATAAGAATTTCATTAAATTAATCGTGACAATTTATAATCAATTGGGGGATGGATATTTCAATTCGAAGATGATTTTTTTGTATCTGGCCAGGTTGTAGCAAGCCCTCTTAACCCTAGTTTGGTCACCATATGAGAACTTGCGACTTTGGTCCCCTCCGCAGGGAATCGTCACCGTGTTATTTAGGTCCGAGCGTTGCCGAATTCAGATCCGATCAATTAGCCCCTCATGTATAGATATTCCAAATTATTATTTTTTTCCTCATTGAAGTAGTTTTTAAGAAAATTACGAGCTAATAAAAAACATTTGCTAGTTAGTACTTTTTTTAAAATAAATTTTTGAAAAATCACCCCTAAAAAAAACGTTATCCTCCCTATTTCATTATTTCCAAAAAATTTTATCACCAATCGGTAGCAAATTGTTTGAAGATTTTTACGAGTTAAGAAAANTTATTGTGTAAATTAACAATTCCAATTTCAACTGAAAACCAGAGTTGATGACCAGAATTTGTAGCAGAGATGTTAGACAAGATATGAATGTTTTTTTTGGCTCAACTGAAAGAGTGGGTCGAGAAATGGCGTGCAGAAGTCTTTAAAGATGACAAATCTCTCTAAAGATGATGTCTGTTTTCAATTGAAAAGCGCAATTGTGACAACATTGTCCAGTGGGGTCTAGGAGTCTCCCCTGGTTCAAAACCATCTTTAGAGGCCCTAGCACGCCATTTCTCGACCCGCTCTTTCGTTTGAGCCCAAAAAAACATTCATATCTTGTCTGACATCTTAGCTACAAACTCGGGTCTTCAACTCGGGCTTTCAATTGAAGGCCCGAGTTGTAGACCCGAGTTTGTAGCAGCGATGTCAGACAAGATATGAATGTTTTTTTGGGCTCAAACGAAAGAGCGGGTCGAGAAATGACGTGCTAGAGCCTCTAAACATGACAAATGTCTCTAAAGATGATATCTGTTTTCAATTGAAAAGCAGAGTTGTCACAACATTGTCTAGGAGGACAATGGGGTCTAGGAGTATGTATGGAACATTGGGGTCTAGGAGTCTCCCCTGGTTCAAATCCATCTTTAGAGGCCCTAGCACGCCATTTCTCGACCCGCTCTTTCATTTGAGCCCAAAAAAACATTCATATTTTGTCTGACATCTCTGCTACAAACTCGGGTCTTTAACTCGGGGTTTCAATTGAACGCAATTGAATGACCCTCTTTTTTTAACCCTAACATTCTGACCCTCATTCCTTCACCTTTACATTCAGGCCCTCAGTTTTTGACTCTAATATTCCGACCCTCATTTTTTAACCTCCACTTTTTGACCCTTATATTCTTACACTCAGTGTCTGACCCTTATATTATACTTGAGAGCGCTTGACGCAACCCGGGCTGATACGAAACAATCATCCTCGAATTGAAACATCTATTCCCCATTCGAGTATAGATTATACTCAATTCGGATTTTTTTTCGCAGATTACACCTGCTCCGTCAATTGCCGATATTTCAATGAAATATTAATACATTAATCTCGTTCTACTATTACAATGGAGATATCAAAAATTCTGCATTCCGTAACTTTCGGCTTTATAATTCACTCTGTTGCAGCGCAAGTTGATGTGAGTAGAATTTTTCCCTTTCATTTTCTTGATTTATTAATTAAAGTAATAACTTCAATCACATTTGGCTTCCAAAAAATTTCTAGAACTGTTAAAATCACTAGAATGTGGTCGCTGACGTCATTTATGGAGACCCAGAGTCAAACGAATTGATGAAATAAATCATCGCGTGTGTTTTGTTTCCATGTCAGATTTTTATGGACGTTTTAACGATCATTTTGATGATTCCCCGTTTGAAGAATAGTATTCACGAGATTCCAGTGGATTTTCATTGCCAATACCGTAACACCCATACGTAAATTTTACGATCCCAACCACTTGTCCTAACTATCCTGTAATTGTAGAGCCATGTGCTGCTTTCTGACGTACACACAGCACGCAAGAATTATAGTCAAAACTTACCGGTTATCTGCACCATTCATCCCGAGTGCACATTATCTTGTCATTGTTTGATATTTTCCGCCCCCTATTTCACCTATGTTACTGGTGAAATATAATTCTCGGAAATTACGCAACGGTTCTTCAACTTTTCCGCAATGCGATGCGACTTGCCAGATTCTTCAGGGGTGCTTGTGACAGAATACTGGAAAACGATGAGAATATCGTTGAAGGGCATTGAATATTCAGGCGTTGTAAAGGAGAAACGCTGAGTAAATTCGGATGCCTCGTGTTTTGTTTAATATTCTTGGCTGGTGGGAAAATAAATTCTGACGTTCGTAATGAATTGATGCAAAGGAAGTGAATGTATTTTTATTTCAAGAACATATTATTATAGTTCAGATTATCATTTGAGATTCGATTTCAGTGAATAATCACTTACTGCAGTGTTCAAAAATTTTGACGGAAATTTCCGGTACACTTTTCAGAAATTTTCATCATATTTTAGTTCTACTCGAATTTTAAAGAATTTCGTGGAGAAATCAATGAGAACTGTACATTTAAAGTCAATTATTCCCTGGAAATTAACAAAAATCAGGAAATTTTTGATAAATATGTTGATATTTCAATCAATTAATTGAAAGGTCATCGTAATTCCGCACTGAATATTCATGATTTCATTGACAATTCAAATAGGTTGGGGAATTCTCACTTCAATGCTGTTAAAAAAATTTAAATTAAGACACTTTCGTCCTTTTTTTAAAACGTTGATGTATCAAATTGACAATTTTCCACCATAAAAATCATTTGTTCAGAGTCGTAACAAATGTTTTCGTATTCAGAATTTTACCAGAAATCGCTTGAATCCCGAAAACATGAAGTTTCTGATAGTTTAAACAATTTTAATCATTTATTTACAAACACGAAATGTTGGAAAAAAAACAATTCTGTGCAAAATTCAACTTGAATAACGCTGAATATTCCTGATTTTTTTCAAATTTCTCTCATGCAATTCAATAGACAAATTTGATGATTGAAAATGGTTGAATCTATAGTGTGATCTTGGCTATTATTAATTTGGTGATTTGGTATTTTAAGACATTACGAAAATGTCTATCGAACATCTTGTCCCTTCGAAATTTCAGTTATCACGCGGTTACCACATGAGACACATTATTGTGTCCAATGTCTTCAATTAAGCCGTCTTGAAGACACTAGTATTTACAGCAAAAAGACCAAAGGTGACATATTCCAACCCATTCACATCACTCTGACTCCAGGATACATCTTGTGCGTGTGCAAGGCTGATGTCCCCTGAATTGTACCTCCAATTTCAACGTCTGAGCTTCGGCTTTCTTCTCCCAATACTCTTGTTTCAGCTCCCTCCACTCCCCAGTCCGAGAGACGAACGGTAAAAGAGAATTTACCCCCCCCCCCCTCACCCTTATCCTTCATCCTCCCTCCGTTCTCTTTACCTCCAGTGCCTCGCAAATCCTCGAGGACTTCCGCGGGATTTGAGCTAGACGGATTTGCGGCGTGTGGCACGTCGAAATGGAATAGAACGCTCGTCGTCGTCGTCTCGTTCGTTCGAAGCAAAGAAGTCTAGTAGAGTAGTTGGAGTCTGCATCGGATCAGACCGAGAGGGATCCGTTACTTTGCCGTTTCCTGCCAATCTCGAGGCAACGATGTACATCCTTTGTTCGTGCTGATTCAATTCAACCGGAAGTTTTCTGTAGTTTCAATGCTGGATGGACGACAGAATCGCATTTGAAATCGATTACCGTATTCTTTCGGATTTACGAGGGATCTCGGTGATTGCGCGACTGGTTTCTTGGGAAAAAATGAGAATTCCGGGGTGAGTTATGCATTACTTAGGATGCAATTTCGAGGTTGATGCCTGTCATCAATTTGCAGGTTGATTCGGGCCGCACTAAATTCTCACCCGAATTTTCCCCATTCAATCAGAAGATTTTCACATGGATCCTCAATGAAACATTGAGAAGGGGATGGGTATTGTAATTCGAAGATGATTCTTTTGAATCAGGCCGGGTTGTAGCAAGCCCTCTTAAGTGTAATATAAGGGTCAGGCACTGAGTGTCAGAATATAAGCGTCAAAAAGTGGAGGTTAAAAAATGAGGGTCAGAATATTAGGGTCAAAACATTAGGGTCACAATATAGAAATTAAAAGGGTGGGTGTCAGGCAACGAAGGTCTAAATATTTAGTTAGTTATTCACATTGAAAACTCAATAAAGTAGGATCTCTCATCTTGAATTATCGAGTCCACCTTGAGAATTAACCAACATATTCAATTCCATTTATCTAAAAAATTCGAATTAGGATATTAAGAAATTTTCCTCGTGCTTCATTCACAAAATTCTTTGAAAAATCCTTGAAATTCATTACAACAATTCTCTCCAGCCATGAAGCCTACGAAAATGTCTCAAGATACTCTCAAACTCTTCAACGATGTATTCTCCAGCTGAATTCCCTCGGATTTCTCCCATTAAAATCTCAACTCAAGGGATGTAACAATAGTCAGTCCACCCTGAATGCATAATGACCCGTAATGATGAGTGGTTAAACGAGACAACAATTAGAATGACAAAGAATTTAGTCGAGTAGCACAAGTACCAAAATTAAATTGAATCGGCAGGAGAGACAGCCCGTCGACCGAGATCTCAAACGAGAAAAGGACATTCAGCAGTTTAAGCCGAGTGGGACAATTGTGTTAGTAGTTGCATTGAGCCATGTTTAAAGAGATATAATGTGTATCGCGAATAATTTACTGGCTCCCTGAACTTCGAAGAAACTCAAGTTGCCATCTGAGTTTCAAAACTAGTTAACATTTCATAATATTCTGTGTCTGCGGCCAACTTGGAAGTTTACGATTTGTGGAGAGTCAGCCAACCTTGATTTAGATCGCAAAGAGGGATGTGGGAATTAACTTTTTGTTGTTATGAATTTTTTTTCACGTCGATTTATGGCACAACATTTATTAAAGATTGTTTTTCTTTTATTCCAAGGGGATATTTGGAAATGTCTCAAGGTTTTCTCCCCATTGTTGTCCCACATTTGAGGAATATATTGTATGAAAAATTCGAAACTTTGAAAATCGAAATGATTGATTTTAAAAGAAACTCGCGACCTCATTGATGATATCTTCAACCCAAATTCCGCATTTACATTTTTTTCAATTGTCAGAACCGCAGAATTTTTCATTAAACAACGGAAAAACCAGAATTTTCCTCAAAATTCCATCAGAATGTTCAAAATATGAAGTTTCAGTATTAAATTATCCAAAATTTCAAATTAATTCAAAAATAACGAAGACTGTTGAATTTTTTTTTCAATTTAATGGAAAATATGATAGTAGTTCTCATGAGAGTGACAATGCATCGGATTTAGGGGGAAAATGGTTAGAAAAATGTCAAGTTTTAGGTAGAATTCAAGGAAATTCATGAGTTTTCAGTGGGAGTGAGAAGGAAATTTCACAACTTGATTGAATTTTCAATGGAGCATGAATATTCAGAAATAAAATGACAAGAATTTTCAATTTTTCCCTGATTTTTTTTAATTCTCACAGAATGATTAAATTAAAAAATCAAGTATTTTATTGATTTTCAGATCGTTTGAACAGAAAATTAATGGAATATTTGATTTTTCACTGGCGATATTTCCTGAAATTTCAATAGAAATAAAACACGTTAAAAATTTCCAGGATCTGACACAAAAAATTCAGTCAAAATCGGGAAATTTTCAACAGTGCAGCTTCAGAATTGAAATAATTGAGTCCCTGCAAACAGTACCGTGAACGAGGTTCAAATATTGCTGAAATAGAAGTTCCGAAGTCAAACTCTGAATGCTGAGCATATTCCCTCAACCCTTTCACATTTACATTTTTTCAATTTCCAAAACCCCCGAATTCTCTATTAAACCCGGCAAAGCCCGAATTTTCCTCGGAATTCCCTCTCCCTCTAATCCTCCATCGCACAAGAGTAAGATCCAGTGATGAGGGTGAAATAAGGGCGACGAAGTTGAAGGAGCTCAGAAAAGTAGAATGAACTACTCACAGCCACGAAGATAGAAAGGGATATGGCCCCTTCCTTCTCTTATTTTCCCTGATATAAGTAAGAACCGGATATTAAAATTTATTCCGGGAGAGAATAAAATATCAAAAGTTGAAACTTTTACTCCCGGGGTGGTGGTGAAAACCTCACCATTATCTCGTGGCATATCCTAACTGTTTTCCTCCAACTCCAGCCCGAAAAACTCTCGCGTTTCTACTCCAACCGTTTTCAATCGTCTCCTTTTTTATACTTCTTCTTCTCAATGTTTCCCCCCCTTCCGTTTTTCCTTTTTACCTCTGGGAGGGAGATGATTTCTTTCACTGTGAAAGCCTTTAAATGAATCTTGGGTGACTTTTGCCACTGCGTCCACAGCATATTTCACGGTCTTATCGAGAAGTTGCAGATGAGATTGCTCATTGAGGAATAAAAAAGAAAATTGGAAAATTCCGAAGTTTTTATTTCACTGTACACTAGATTGCATTTTATATCGATTCCATATAAACCCCGTGAGTTTTCTTTAGCGAGTGAAGACATTTTTTTTATTAGTAGACCGGAGGATTGAATTAGCAAATTGAATGAAATTGAATTTTTCCGATGAAAACATTATTTCCACTTTTTCTATCATTTCAAGAACTCCTCGATTATTATTAAAATCCCACGGGATTTTGTGGCATTTGAAATGCATTAACATTGTGGATTTAGAATGTCTAAATTTCTTGAAATTTCATTGGAACTATTATTTGATAAAAATCACTAAGGTTATGAAAAATTTGAAATTCTGTAAATAGTTTCAGCAATTTTCGAGTGGACGACATCGAATTTGATTTATTAGAAAAAAAATTATTGGATTCCAAATTTTACTCCAAATTCAATCAAAATATGAATTTTCACTACCAAATAACCCAGAATTTTCAATAAATTCAAAATTCAAGAATACGTTTATCAGAATTTTTCTGATGTCTATCAATTTGCATAGAATGACTGAACTAAAGTTTGATTTTCATTTATTTCTTCATCAAATTGTGAATATTCAATAACGAATTTTCTTAAGATATCAGCGCAACTGTCACTTCATAAAAATTTTCAATAGTGTCAAAATTAAAATAATTGGATTATTACAAAAAATCATATGCCATAGGTTTTTTCCGTAATTCCGGAGCGAAAAAAGTCGTAGGAAATTTTACGGAACTGTTACGTAATTTCCAAATAAAATCCCGGATTTTTTCCAGAACGTTCCGTAATCTTCACCTAAATCTTCTGCGAAAAATTACAATGCCGTCACTTAAATTTTCTGAGTCGATTCCGCAATTGGTGAGCGAACTGCGAGTTCCGTAATTTTCACAGAACATTTCTCTCCGTGTAGTTTTGAAGTGGAGCTCCGAATACTCAGCATATCCTTAATCTGGCACACGCGACTGCTCATTGAGGAAAGAAAAAGAAAATGGAAAAATTTAATCAACACTCCTGAGTGCCTTCTATATTGATTCCACATCACCCGAAAGGTTCCTCCAACGAGTGAAGACATTCCATTATTACGGGAGCCATCAGTAAAGACCGGAGGATCGAATTAGCAACTTGAATGAAATTGCATTTATCCGCTGAAGACATGATCTCCCCTTTTCTATCATCGCGACAACTCTTTCCCGACTGTTATTAAAATCCCGTGCATTGCGGGTATGAGTGCATTCCAAATGCACTCATACCCTCCCCCCCCTCCCCCCCTCTAAATGACATTAAATTCCGCAGATCGTAATATCATGGAGAATATTTTCACGGAAAACACCTTGGAACATTAATCTTCAACGAATTATGGAAATGCCACGCGGCCCAGGGAGACGCAGGAGAAAACTCCCAGGCTCGAATCCACATTGTTTCGACGTATACCAAATACACTCGGATAATAATATTCATGTATTCGCCGCTCACTGCTCAATGCATCGTTAATACTCGAAGAATTACAAATAACGAAGCACCACAATTGGCTCATGTTTTTTATTCAGATTTTCAAAAGGAAGAAAAGAAAGAAAAATTGTAATCCAACGTGAAGTTGAAAATACTGCAGCGGGGAAAGGATAGCGGAGTCGTACGAATGCATGTGTAAATAGGTGGCATCTGACTGCGGAAAAAACACTGAAATCCGCAAACACAGGGGGGAAAAATGCTCAAGGGAAAATAATCGCGAGGAGTGGGAGAGAAAAAGCGAGTTGGAGGGATGGGACAGAGCGTCGCATGTAAGCAAACCTCGGCATTTTCTTTTTCCGTATATTTTACCGGGTGCACTGAAGTCGTAAACTGGCACAAGGGGGCGCACCAGAATATTATGCATAATTTTGCATCTTTTTCCGAAGGGTTTATGGGAATTTTCCACCGGTGAACTGCGCTCTCACTCGGTGCGGGGCAGAAGGGGCGGGAAGGAACGTGAGGGCTTTATTCCCGCTTTTAACATTTGAAATTTCGATTCCATTTCTTGATTCAAATTTCTGTTCATCTCTGATCGATAAATAGTTTTTTTATTTTTTTATTGGAGGTACATGTGAATATTTTCCCATTGAATGGGGAAAATTCCGATGGGGATTTAGTAAGAGGAAATTGAAGACTTCGCAGTGGAGGAATTATTGCATTTTTTCATTCAATTTTATGGAAAAAGTTGAAGTGTTGAATGAAAGAAAGAAATGGTATTAGCTTTAACGTTATTCGAGGAAGAAGTTCCCATAAAAAATTTCACTTGATCTATTTTTCCTGGGATTCGTCTCAATATTTTAATTTGAAACCCTAAAAATGACTTCAATTTGGGGACACAAACCTCTTAAAAAAGGGAACAAAATTGTCTCAATTTCAGCCACTAGTTTCTCTAGTGTAAATCAATTCAAATAATTATAAACAGAATTACCAAAATACCACTTTGTCGAATGAATATTCGACGGTCCTGGGATTATCCTAATATTTCCTCGTTGGTGTGGAAATTATTGCCAACAATCACCATGAAATTCATAAATATTAAAACATCCATAAATAAATGGGACGGTTGATATCTTGTCACTTGAAATCGTCTACTTTGCACACAATCTGTATATATGTATGAGCCAGCGTGACGCGGTCATAGCGACTAATGGCGATGTGACATAGGAGAGCAATAGAGGGGCCTCGACCGGTTGCATCCTAATGCGAGAGTTGCATGTCACTCGACATGCACTACGACTTTCGCGACCTCAATGGTTGTATGCATCGTTGGACCCCACATACTCAATGCCCACAGTCAATATTGTGCTTCGCAGATGGATATGTACTGGATTATTGCATGAAAAGACGGTTTACATAGGGAGGATGAGAAAAATCGAATGAGAATGCTGGCGATGTCAATATACGTGTTTTACGTCACATTATCCGCGAAATATGCCTCCACTGTGCGGTAGGTTGGTGATTCGCTCGGGTTTTACGATCATCTTGGGGTGGAGTAATTTTTATGATGGTTGTAAATTTTTTATTCACTGGGCGAGTGACTTTGGAGTATCTCAATGACATATATTCGGGGATACTACGTGTTTGGGAATTTTTCAGTCGAGGAATAACGCATTCGGGAGGAATCATTTTGGGGACTTCATGACTGCAGTTGACTCCAAATGATTTCAGTAATTCGAAACGAGGAGTTTCAGGGAAATTGAAATCGTGAACATCACGATGAATGAAGTTTAATTCATTAGAGAGGTGGGCCAAAGGGATTGATTGATATTGTAAAAATCCGGTGTTCATCAATTTCATTCAGATGGACTCGGTCTTATTTCACAGCTCTGTATACTATGTAAAAAAATTGAATAAGTAACATGTTTAATGAAAGTTTGAAGCATTTTGTTATTGAAAATTTATTATTTTGGGGAAAAATCCGTGGAAACTGTAAATTTGAATTTAGTTATTTCGAGAACATGAATAAATCTTGAAAATTCCTTGAAAAATTCTTGGAATTTCAAGAATTTTAAAGGAATTCCCGGAAAATTCAAGGGAATTTGGCAGTGTATATTCATTTTCGATTGAAAATTCATGTAATTTGTGGAATTTCCATCTTCCTGCTGCAAAAAAACGGGACTTTATTTAAATTGTTAGAGAAACTTGAAATTCCATTGCTATTTTCCAATTAAATTCAAAGATTTTTTCAATATTTTTTAGAAAAAGTCATGAAATTTCAATTTTTGATGAAAATTCAATGAATTTCGAAATGTTTCAGCAGCAGTAAAATCTGAATTTCGAAATTTACTTGAATTATCAATAAAAACATGAATATTCAGTTCCAAATTTCACTGTTTTCAATTAATTAAGGAATTCATTCGCCTGAATTTTGCTCATGTAATTAATTCTCATGCAATAATTGAACTGACAGTTTCCCTTGATTTTCTCATATAATCTAGATAGAGGTGGGGCATTCACGGCTGTTCACCGCTATTTCTCTTTCAACCCAAGTCTAGTTGAATCAATTTATTCACTAGTTTTTAGAAAAATCATGAAAAAGGTATGAAATTTCAATTTTCACTGGAAATTCAATGAAATTCTAAATGTTTCAGCAGCAGCAAGATCAGAATTCTCAAGCTTGTTTGAATTTCCAATAAAAACATGAATATTCAGTCCCAAATTCCGCTCCATTTTCAATTAACTACAAATTCCAGAATTTATTCACCTGAATTTTCTTGATTTCTATTAACTTTCATGGAATAATTGAACTTAAATTCTTCTTCCTTGTTGGCTAGAAACCCTAATAGGAATATGTGCCTTAATTGAACGTATTAACAATTTCCCTTGATTTTTCCCGAAAATTGTGAATTTCCAAGGAAGAAATTCCATGAAATCCCAATAAAACTTGCACCTGATGAAAATTCGCCAGAAATATACCGAAAATATCAGCAAAAGAATTTTAATAGTTCACGAAGCCAGGCGTCAAGACACATGTGAATGTCTGATGTCTTAAATTAAGAACATCTTTAAGACGCCCGTTTTCCGTGCAATCGTCATCACCTCCCGTTTCCCCCCATCCCCTCGCATCCCTCGTAATCTCAGGTGTGACGTACGTCCTCAAGTGTATAAACTTCTCGTTCACCTAAGATGAAACTTCCAAACCGTCTTAGAGCTTCGGCGACGCCGTTTGCTCTCGGTGTATCACGCTCGAGATAATCCTCAAGGGTAAAGGTGTTCACGCCCCAATAACCACCTATTTGCAAGATAAAAATCCACCCCCCGCGCTTGGAATTAACGAGAAGCCTTGCCGATGGATACATCACCTCCGCAGGATTACGTCAACTCCTCAACGGATCGTCATCCGAGAACGCATGTAAATTACGATATCACTATCACCATATCCCCAAACTGTAATTTAAACTTCACATTACACGTGACGTGTTCAATTCAGGGCTGTTGCAATGCGATTAATTATATTCTCATGTTTCCCAAACCACCGAATGAATCCCATTAAACGGTATTCAATGCTCTAATTGTAGGCAGAGATACAGTGGCGGAAAAATTAATTTTGCCGAGATAATTCTATTTACGTAGCGAAGTGGTAAAACGGTACAATTCAATTTTGACTATTGACCGGTTTTCAATGAATATCTCGGAATCGAAGGGAGATAAAAAAATTTTTGTTAAAACCTTTTTTATAAAGCTAATTGAGAGCTACAACAAATGTAATTACAGAAATTTTGCTATCTCTCTTAGATTCGGAAATATTTATCAAAAACTCAACTGGGAGATAAGTCGACTTAAAACGTTTTACCAATTCGCTACAGATTTGTACCAACTATTATTTGATTGTTTATTTTTAAAGTAATATTATTTTATAGTGAGAAGTGAACAGTTTTTTTCATATCATAAAGAATAAAGGAATATTTATTCTATGTTAGTTTATGAAGAATCTAAATAATTTGGGAAATATTATTCACGTTAGTTAATTTATAGTGAATTTCACAAAGCTGTAAACTAATTCATCGTTATTCAAGCAATTGTAACATTTGAGTATTTCCCGGGCTCAAAATTTAGGCAGTCGACGTTGTACACAAACTTTTAGTCTGTTCTATCCTCAATGGATTATTTCCCCTTTGAAATGCTCAAGTGAATTTAAATAGATCTTCCATTGCACCATAACTTCAAGCACATCAGTTTCAAATAGGAAAATGAATAATGTTAAACTAAAAAGTTACTGGAATTGCATTCAAATCCAATTGTCAGTTTTATTTTTTATATTAGAGAAATCGAATTTTAACACAAATGAACAACTCATTTTCAATACATAAAATTTTCAAAAATATTATATTACTCGTAAATTACCCTGAGTGATTTTAATTGTTATCTCTTCTTGAGATATATTTGATTTAGAGTAACAGAGCGTTTCTAGAACAAAAGTTAATTTTACAAATTTAAAAAAATCAAGAAAAACTATGAGCTAAAAAATTACGCATTGATAATTCTGTTGATGTTCAATCATCATACGAAAAAAAACAGTACCTTCATTTCCCTCAGCCGACCCCCTCCCCGCCCCTCCGAGCTTCCCAAAGCCCTTTGAAGGCTCAATTAAAAAAAAATTGAAACATGAAAACCCCGGAGAGCCCATAGATGCCTCTCAGCGCAGAAACTCGCTCTGAAAAAAAAAAAATTGTTGACAATATTTCCTGCCCGATCGGTCAATCAAACCGCAGGTACCACATAGCTGGCATTTATTCCACGGACTCTGATGGAAACCATTCCAACCGAGTCACTGTGTCTCGATGGAATGTCAAGAGTTACTTCAGGGCACTATAACGACACAACCAATAGTTGACCAGTGAAGTATACACCGAGAGCTAGGTAGTTGGAGTTGTGTTATCGATGGAATCCGGTAGCGTGCCTCAACGGCTGTACGTCACTGACCACAGGGAGGTCTCCTACCCTCCCACCCCCGGAAAATCGAGGTAAAGAGAGTGAGTGAATGAGTGACTGAGTGAGAGAGAGAGATATCAGCTGATTCCCCGAGAGGCATCGGGAAGTTGGCTTTGCACCCCTCTTTGCCTTTCTCTTCCATGAATTCACACACTCTCTCTTACACAATCGACGACTGCATTGCCCTGGTCGATTCCTCTGACCCCCCCCCTTTACCTCTCCCCTTCGCCCCTCGACCCCCTTTTAGTCCACCTCACCCTCTCGTCTGCACGCCACGCGCCCGGAATTTACCGTTCTGCAGATTGCGGAGAACAAACGACTCACCATCAGCCCTGCCCTCTTCCAATAAAAGAGGAGAACAGAAATTCGGTCGG